>NC_045628.1:36426590-36729621 GCF_009829155.1 Mustela erminea | reverse complement strand
TGAAAAGTCTGTCTCTCCTTCTCCACCAGGAAGTACTTGTGAGGTGAGATATCCCTTAGGCTGATGTCAGATAGATTCCCTTGTTGATTCTATTTAGGCCATAAGAAATATACTAATTAGGCTATGCAGACATAACCTCCCTACACTGTCTTTCTTTACTCCATTGCCAGAAAATGACACCCTCATCTGCAACTTTATATTGATTTCTAAAAAGAAAGAAAGAAAGGAAAGAACAGAGAAAGAAAAAAAAAAAAAGAAAGAAAGAAAAAAGAGAAGGAAAAAAAGAAGAAAAGGAAAAAGACAAAACAAGACTTCTTGATGGAGTCAAGTAATATCTATGCCCCTTAAAATTTAGGAAACACATAGCAAACTGTCAAGGGGTTCCATTAATACTTCCCTACATTTTTTTTTTAATTTTAAGATTTTATTTATTATTTAGCTCTTAGATCACTAAGAGCATTTAAAGAGAGAAAGGAGGAAATCATACCTATGTTTATAAAGTAAAATGGCTAAGCAGAGTAATAAGAAGCAGAAATAAGGAGAGTTAGTGAATGAATCAGAAAAAAAAAAATACACACAGTATGGAGAGAGTACAAGTAGGCAGAGGTGCAGGGAGAAAGAGAGGAAGAAGCAGGCTCTCCACTGAGCAGGAAGCTTGATGCAGGACTGGATCCTGAACCCCGGGATCATGACCTGAGTTAAAGGCAGCAGTTAACTGATTGAGCCACCTAGGCGGCTCCCTACATTTGTTTTAAAAAGAGGGAAGCAATAAAAAAAAAAAAAAAAAAAGAAAGAAAGAAAAAGAAAAAGGAAAAAGGGAAGCACCCTTCTCCATTTCTATAAAAGAGGACTAAAGCCAAGAATCTGAAATACTCTCTCTCAAGCGGAATTTTCAATTTCTAACTCATACCAGAGGTGGCAGAACCCATTTTACAATTAAATATCCTTTAATAGCTGGATCCCTTGTTTAGTTTAGGATCTGAGGATACTTTGCATTTTTATTTATTATTATTATTATTATTATTATTATTATTATTTTATTTGACAGAGAGAGACACAGTGAGAGCGGAAGCACAAGTAGGGGGGTGGGAGAGGGAGAAGCAGGCTACCCTCTGCACAGCAGGAAGTCTGATGCAGAGCTCAATCCCAGGACACTGGGATCATGACCTGAGTAGAAGGCAGATGCTTAAGGACTGAGCCAACCAGGCACTCCATACTTTGCATTTTTAAATTGTCCTTGATTTTTTAAGGATCAGCCAAAACTTAAACTGAAAAAACAAAACAAAACAAACAAACAAACAAACAAAAAAAAACACTGGGGCACCTGGGTGGCTCAGTCCTTAAGCTTTTGCCTTCTGCTCTGGTCATGATCCTGGGGTCCTGTGATTAAGCCCAGAATGGGGCTCCCTGATCAGCAGGAAGCCTGCTTTTCCCTCTCCCACTTCCCCTGCTTGGGTTCCCTCTCTCCCTGTGTCTGTCTTTGCCAAATAAAATCTTAAAAAACAAAACAAAACAAACTATTTTAACTTTCTGTCTTATATTGTGCCACCAAGAAAAAAAGTCAGGTGTCAATTCTTGCCACTCCGTATTTTCCCGTTTCTTTCCCTTACATAAATACTTACATATGCTATTTCAAATTCCATTTGTCTTCCTCTATACCCACTTGTCATATGCTTTAGATTATCACTGCCGATGCGATACATAGGTTGCATGTTATCAGATCAGACTGCCATCTTTTAACTAACAATATTGAAATGACTATTCTAAATTTACATATATAGAAATAAATCTTCGATATTTATATTTTCCCAATATATAGCCTGGTTCATGTAATACAAAAAGCAAAAATATTTTTTCTAAGTGTCTATCACTAGTACTTAACTAATGCTTCCTTAACACTAGTACTTAACTAGTACTTGCTCTTTGACTTCTTCAAGAGGAGGCTTGGGTGAACACATGTGTGTATACATATATTATGTGTCGAAATTACTTTCTAGGCCTCCGACGGAGCTCCTTCTGCGTGGGCACCACCTCAACGAACTGAAACTTAGATAAATTTCATTTCCCTGTAAATGTTCCACTTGACCATAAATACAGTCTATTTAAGCAACTGGTCTCCAAATGCCAATCCAACTCTGGGGTCTATACGTACCTCTTCTCACTCCAAACAAGGTGACCCCAGCCAATCAGATATTTTCTATTTTTCTCTCCCTTGCTCATTATCCTTTATCCTGTACAAGCTTCCTGTCTCCTACCCCATTTTGTGGTTCTCTAGGCTCTGGGGAGAGACTGTCTGCTTCATGAAGCATTACATAAACACTGGTTTGTATCACCTAAATTGTCTTTAATCATTTTTAGCCTGTGTGTGTGTGTTTCTGTGTGTGTTAGCTAAATGAACTATCCAAATAATTTACTCTACATTCTGTATTTCCAATTCCGGTTGGTCTGAGAAGTGATTTGAAAACTGATCACTGAATTTTATGGGGATTTAGCCACTAAGTTATTTCATACATTCAAATTATTTTACTTTGATTCTATTTTGTGTATGATTGAAGCTTCCTGAAGATTTAAGCTACATGAAATAATGTATTATTGTATTTTTGTGAAAAATGTATGCAAGGAAACTGAGCTCCCAATTTTCCTATTTCCCAGAAAATAAATTCACAAGTATACATTGTAAAATTGACCTTGACTGATCATTCATGGCATGTTATTTCTCATTTTAAAACTGGAGTTAGTGAAATAAAGATGTTTAGCATTCTGAAAAGGTAATAAATTCAAGCTTTCTTATTATGTTTCCTATGCGAAATATGAGTTTCCATAAACTATTTTGATAAGCAGATCGTTACTGAAAAAGGATACATTATACTGTCAAATTAACTTCAAACTTTTTTTCCCCATGATCTTTGTTCTTCTTTGATTTGATCACCAATAGGCTACCTATGTTTTTACTTATAATATACTTATATTTCAAATAAATTTCCATCACAAGTCACAGAAATTATGAAATCAAGTTTCTGACATGTTATTATTTTTTTGTGTGTACATCTTCTCTCATTGTTAATCAATGCAACATTATCTTTAAATATCCTTCCAAATCAAGAAACAATACAAAACAGAATAAATAACCAAGTAGGGACAAAAGAATTGCCACTTCTGTAAACCAATGCAACCCTTGGATTGGTCTATTTTCTAAATGTGTCCACACTGATTTTCTGATTGGAGGCTCACATTTAAATTAAATTAAAGTTGAATTAAAATTTTAAATTTAAAAAATTTTAGAAACAAGTTCAAATCCTTTTTTTTATATTATAAATAGGGATGAAATAAATTAAGAGAAAATTTCATGTGAATTCTATCCATTATTAAAGTAGGATATTGCATTTTGGAACAGATTTGAGGAACAGATAGGAGGAATTTTTTCTGCTTAAAAATAAAGATTAAAAAAATACTTTAAAGGGTATATTTTTATTCCAGAAAATTGTGAAAGGGGGAAAAATCCTAAAGGAATAAATTTAAATTTAGAATTTAACTTTTTTAGCAAGGATTTTTTTTTTTTTTTTCCCACAAGAATCACAAACCTAGGGGTATCTGGGTGGCTCAATCAGTTAAGCTTATACCTTTGGCTCAGGTCATGATCCCAGGGTCCTGGGATTGAGCCCTGTGTTGGACTCCCTACTAGAAAGGAGTCTCCTTTTACCCCTTCTCCCTGCTCATGTTCTCTCTCAACTTATAAATAAAATCATTAAAAAAAAAAAAAGAATCACAAACCCAAATTACAAGATTACCTTAAGAAGAAAAGAGAATTAATTGGTCTCACATAACTTAGACACCCAGAAATTTGCCTGTTTCAGCCATTTCCTATACCAGCCATTTAACAATGCTATTAGTTTAGTCTTCCATTTCTTTAAGCTTTTATTTATTTATTTGATGGAGAGAGATCATAAGTAGGTAGAGAGGCAGGCAGCGAGAGGAGGAAGCAAAGAGCCCTCAGGATCCTGGGATCAGGACCTGAGCCTAAGGCAGAGGTTTTAACCCACTGAGCCACCACCCAGGTGCCCCTCTCTTCCTTCCTTTTTTTTTTTTTTTTTTCCCCTACTCTGAGTACTTCTGAGTGTGGGGCTCTTTGTCCCCTACTGAACACAACTAAATATGTATATGGGGAATATTGGTACATAGGCCACCTTTCATTGTTTTCAGAATTTGAGGTCCTAGAAAAGAAAAGAGAAAAAATCTTTACTGGTATATGGTTCCAACATACTGACTCCAACTGGCCTAACTTAATCGTTGATCATTTGCATTGAATAAAAGAACCATGGATCCCTAAATAAAGGCTACTTGGAAGACAAGAGAAATGTTCACATTAAAGGAAATGGGCTATGGCTGCAAACTATGATTTAAATTTGTCAATTAGCATAGCCCGAAATAAGCTTGAAAAAATCATTAGAGCCATGAGAATCCCATTCAGCATGCAAAATGTTCATTAGTTCCTGATGCATTTATTCAGTAAAACATTTATCCTCTATGGTACGGCTGGCTTTCCTAAATGGGAGATTGTGTGTAAGACACTAGAAAGAACCTCATTATAGTCTTATTTCACTTTTATTTAAGGTAAAAGAACAGAAATATGTATGAGGGCACTCAAAATATTTGAGTCTTTATGCTGCTTCAATCCCTTTCAAAACAATAGGCCTGGACAGTAATGGTATCTCCTCCCCAGTGCACTACAGGGTGAAACCGAGGTCGGCAAATTTTTCTGTGCAAGGGCCACATGACAAATGCTTTCAGCATTGTGGGTCTACAGTGTCTGTCTCAACTACTCAATCTGTTCTGTAGCATGAAAGAAATCACAGACAACTAAGAAACAAGTGAACATCATCATGGTCCAAAAAATTACTGTGAATGAAAGTAAGATTTTCCAATAAGAATATCAAGAATAGCTTAATAATCCATCTAGTAACACATGTCATCTTTCATAGTGCTATGATTTAAATGCAAAAAGAGATGAAGCATAGAGGTAAATTTGTAGAAATATAAATGTATCTTGTTATGCTGTCAAATAATCATAGCTTAATCTATTTATAGTAGTTTTTATTTACCTTAAAGTTTTTGTTGTTGTTATTGTTTGTTTTTTTGTTGTTGTTGTTGGTTTCTTTCTTTCTTTCTTTCTTTTTTTTTGTCTTCTTTCTTACTTTCTTTTTAGCTCTGATTTTTGGAGAGTAGGCTTTTTATAAAAGCAGTCTCTGATTTGAACAACCTTTCAATTCTGTTTAGTATCAACAGGAATAGTTTTGCTCTCAGGT
The DNA here is from genome assembly GCF_009829155.1 of Mustela erminea. Lineage (NCBI taxonomy): Eukaryota > Metazoa > Chordata > Mammalia > Carnivora > Mustelidae > Mustela > Mustela erminea. Next base: position 36,724,318 of record NC_045628.1, on the reverse strand, counting down.
CCCATTGTCACAGGGCATCCCATTACTTCTAGAGACCATTTTAAGTGGCAAGTTTTTTCTCTAGTCCATTTAAAACTTTGTTCATTTCACATAGGCTTTGAGCTTTAGTAAAATAGATGTAGAAGTAAACTATAAATGTAATAAACAAAAATAGAACCCTTCATTACTCGCACTTTTTTTTTTTTAAGATTTATTTATTTATTTGACAGACAGAGATCACAAGTAGGTAGAGAGGCAGGCAGAGAGAGAGAGGCCTGCTGAGCAGAGAGCCTGATGTGGGGCCTGATTTCAGGACCCTGGGATCATGACCTGAGCTGAAGGCAGAGGCTTTTACCCACTGAGCCACCCAGGCGCCCCTACTTGCACTTCTTGATAAGAAAATTCTATTCTTTCTAATTTTACACTTTATCCTGGGTAGATACCATTGATTTATTTCATTTACTCAAGATTATAATCTCCTTATTAGATAATATTATATTTTGGCCTATTTCAGATCTTTCTGCAAATTACTGCTTTAAGTTTGTTTTTTTTTTTATTTCTCTCCCTTCCTCTTCCTGTCTTTCAAATTTTCATTGAACATATATGTGCATATGTATACATATATGTATATTTGCATATGTGTATACACACATATTATACATAGATGCATATGTATATATAGAGAGGAAGTTTTGTTTCAAAGAACTGGTTTGTGTGATCATGAAGGCAATGATATATGAATGGCAGGCTGGAAACTTTTGAGCAGGAGCTGGTTTTGCAGTCTGAATGAAGAGTTTCTCTTCCCAGAAAGCTCAGTTTTTTGCCCTTGAGGACTTTCAACTGATTGGAGGATACCCATCCACATTACTGAGGATAATGTCTTTTACTTAAAGTCAACTGATTACAAATGTTAATACATGTCTACAAAATACCATCATAGTAAGATCTATATTAGTGTTTAATTAAATAACAGGCACTATAATCCAGTCAAACTGACACATAAAACTAAACATCATAAATATTATGTCAATTCTTGAATAGACTTGGAAATTTCAAGCTAAAATTAAAAAACAATTATTTCTTAATTCGACAAGTCTTTCTATCTTCTCATCTGTACTATTCTCTACATCTTGTCTTTCATTTATGTCAATTAGAAGGTCTTTCTCCTTGTTGAGGAGATTATACTCAGGAATCAGTTGAAAATTCAATGTACTAACAGAGTAACTAAAACTAAATTGTCTCATGTGACAGGGCATTGTTAAACCACTTCAAAGATATTCCACCATGCTTAACCTTGCTGCCCCCTCATCCCAGACAGCCCACATCAACTTGGCTTTTATTCTGGAGTCTCCCTTCCTCAGCTCTACTCACCCTTGACATTGGATCCTGTTAGGCACCCACAACAATCAATGCTAGAAAATTGAAGTAATACTTTTAAAATTCTAAAGATTTATTTACTTATCTGAAAGAGAAAGAGAGAGAGAGAGAAAGCATGAGCTGGGGAAAGAATGAGATTTCTCAAGAAGACTCCTGTTGATCATAGAGCCCAGCATGGGGCTCAATTCCAAGCTCCTGAGATCACGACAGGAGCTGAAATCAAGAGTTGGCCGCTTAACTGACCGAGTCAACTGGGTACCCCAATATTTTAAAAATTGTAAAAGAAACATGATTTTTAACTTCAATCCCATAACTCAGCCAAATAATATTAATCAAATATGAGAATTAAATCATTTATAGATCTGTTAAAATGAAGAAATTTTATATTCCACAAACTCATTCAAAGAAAATGACTAGAGGGTGGGGTGCAAAAATAAAGACTGTATAGTATTTGAAAAATTACACAGCTTATCCATTAGTTCAGTGGAAAAAAAAAATTAAGGAAAACAGCAGGCCTGAAAAGTAAATTGGCAAAAGTAGAGCAAAATTCATGATCAAGGTTATGTTCACTTTAAAGACTACAATGAATTCTGAACACCAAAAGAGGTTTTGGAAATGACAAAGGAGAAATATTTTCCAAATTATAAAGAGAAATTGGAAAGGCAACCAGAAGACCTAGGAATGAAAACAAAACAAAAATCCTGTACAACAATGTCTTTATTTAAATATGAATGGAACTAACATGCAACATAAATTGAGCAACTCATGGAGTTTAAAAAGCAAATCTACTTGACCTTGCTCCCAGGAACTTTCTCCTTTGAGTGGCACAGGGCATTAGCATTGATAGCCAGAGAGGAAGATGCAATCCATCAGATCTTAGCAATTGGATCTGCAATAAACAATATTTGCATAAACACTTCATATTAAATGTTATTTATCAATACTCGATTTTTATATAAAAAGTACCAAGCACAGAAAATTTAATTATCTTTAAATAAATACAAACAAATTTTAGTAACCAATTGCAAATAAATGTAGATTTGATGTAGGATGGGATATATGGAGGAGGAGAGGCAGAAAAGATGAGTGAAAATTTAGATAATCTCTTTTTACTAGGAAGAGAAGAATCAATAGACACTGTTTTATATTCATAAAGCAAGATATTCAGATTTAAGTTTACTGTTTAAAGCTTAAAAGTTACCAGTTAAGGTAATAAAAATAAGGAATTATTAGAAAGGAGGGCCTTATAAGCATGGGAGATATAAATCAATTTAGGTCTCCATCAATATCATTAATATTAGGTCAGCGGTTAATGAGTGAACTTGATTAAGCAAGAAATAATAATCTCAGAGTCTAGAAAATGGTGAGAAAGTAGGAGGATCATAGGCTTGCATTGTCCCACAAATACAATGAGATAACTATCAAACCATCCTACATACCCCAGAAATCAACCTCAAGACAGGCAGAACAAACTCTACACTAAAGGTGGAGAAGAGGCCACATAAAAGAAGATAGGAAATGAAGGGACACAGTCTGGGAGAGAAACAGATCTTGCTCACTGAGCTAGGGAGGGAGCCATGGTAACAGAGAAGGGTGAGAGATAGACAGAGGTAACAGAGAGCGAGATATAGAGGAGCACATCAGAAAAACTAATCCCTGTAACCACTAGCTTAGAAAGTGAGAAGGAACTAATTTCATGAGTTCTTGCAACCAGAGGGGTTTAAAGCCTAGAATTTAAAAGGTAAGTGGGCTTGACTTGGTAGAGCCTGGAAGCATTGGGGCTCTTCTTAGACAGAAAGAAGGGCAAATAGTCCTTGGACATACAATGTGGAAACAGTGATCTGAAGAGCACCTGGGGCACACAGTGAGAAGGTTACTTGCTCATCTTGGAGCATATCCCAAAGAGGCAGCATTCATGGAGAGACCCCCTCCAGGAACAAACTTGCTGGCTAGCACCATCTGCATCTCCCACCCTTCCGCATAAGCACAGTGCCACCTGCAGAAACCAGGACAGTACCAATACTTACTACCCAACTTGCTTACACAAGTCCCCCCTTACCCCCACCCCTGCCCCATGCTCTGGTGGACTCACCCTTCCCAGTCACACATTTGCAGTTTCAGTGAAGCAATTCCCCACCTAGAAGATTGGCCTAAACCCCTGTCCGTACTTCTCCCAATCTGGGAGTTTTGCAGCCCCTTGCTTCCAGTGGTGGTGGTGACAGGTCTTGTTTTATAAGCAGACCAGAGCACACTTAGTTTAAACTCACCACATTCAGACCAGGGACCAAACACTGCCAACAGCAAGTGAGTCTCTGTAAAAGACTGGCCTGAAGGATAAAGAGGCCAGAACACAACAGTAGTGTGCATGCAGTACACACTGGAAACAGTCCCTGAAGCACCAGGCTCTGGAGAACAGGGAAGGGTATACCCCAGGGCACTACAGGACCTCTACTTCATAAAGCTGTTACCCTCAAGAAAAGGAGACATAGCTGACTTTCCTAACACACAGAAGTAGGCACAGAGTCTTAGACAAAAGGAGAAGACAGAGGGATTTATCCCAAATGAAAGAACAGGATAAAGCTATGGCCAGAGATTTAAGTGAAACAGATATAAGTAACATGTATGATAGAGAATTTAAAATAATTCTCCTACCCACTTAAGCCCCCATGTTGCATCACCACTTCCTCATATCAAGGAGATCATATGATAGTTGTCTTTCTCTGCTTGACTTATTTCGCTAAGCATGATACGCTCTAGTTCCATCCATGTTGTCGCAAATGGCAAGATTTCATTTCTTTTGATGGCTGCATAGTATTCCATTGTGTATATATACCACATCTTCTTGATCCATTCATCTGTTGATGGACATCTAGGTTCTTTCCATAGTTTGGCTATTGTGGACATTGCTGCTATAAACATTCGGGTGCATGTGCCCCTTTGGATCACTACGTTTGTATCCTTAGGGTAAATACCCAATAGTGCAAATAATGATCATAAAGATACTCACTGGACTTGAAGACATGAGTGAGACCTTAACACAGAGATAAGGAATAACACAGAAGAGATAAAGGGCTGAATAAACAAGATGAAAAACAAGACTGATGGAATGAATAGAAGGCTGGAAGAAGGAGAGGAACAAATTAATGACCTAGAAGACACAGTAATGGAAAGTAATCAAGCTGAAGAGAGAAAACAGAATTATGCACAATGAGAACAGACTTAGGGAACTTAGTGACTTCATCAGACATAATAACATTTTCATTATAAGAGTCCCACAAGAAGACAGAGAAAAGGGGACAGAAATTTTATTTTAAGAGATAACAGCTAAAAATCTGGTAAGGAAACAGATATCCAGATTCAGGAAGTCCACAGAACCCCCCCAAAAAATCAACAAAAGCAAACCCACACCGAAGCACATTATGATTAAAATGGGAAAATATAAGTGATTAAAAGAAGAAGAAGAAGAAGAAGAGGAGGAGGAGGAGGAAGAGCAGTAGGAGCAAGACAAAAGAAGCCAGTTACCTATGAGCGGAACTCACTAAGGCTATCAGTGGATATTCAGCAGAAACTTTCCAAGCCAGAAAGCAGTGCCATGATATACTCAAATTCCTAAATGAGAAAAGTCTGCAGTCAACAATATTCTATCCAGCAAGGCTATCATAGAAGGAGATATAAATAATTTCCCAGCAAATAAAAACTGAATGAGTTCATGACATTAACCTATTCCTCCAAGAAATATACTTTTTAATGATTTTATTTATTTGACAGACGGAGATCACAAGTAGGCAGAGAAGCAGGCAGAGAGAGAAGAGGAAGCAGGATCCCTGCTGAGCAGAGAGCCTGATGTGGGGCTTCATCCCAGGACCCAGGACCATGACCTGAGCTGAAAGCAGAGGCTTCAACCCACTGAGCAACCCACTGAGCCACCCTTCCAAGAAATATTAAAGGAGACTCTTCTTTAAAAAAAAAAAACAACAACAACAACAACAACAACAACAAAAACATTATCTATCTATCTATCTATCTATCTATCTATTTTAAGAGAGTGTGTAAGTGGAGGGAGGGACAGAGGGAGAAAGAATCCCAAGCAGACTCTGCACTGAATATGGAGCTAGATGTGGGGCTGAATTTCACAACCTTGAGATTATGACCTAAGCTGAAACCAAGAGATAGACGCTCACTGACTGCACCACCCAGGGGCCTGTAAAGAAGACTCCTTGAGTAGAAATATCAGTCAGGAAACTCACAAAAGTATGAAACATATGATGCCATATGCTAAATTGTGGGGAGAAAAGGAGTAAAGAATGGGTTCAAGCTTTGATGGCTGTCAACTTAATATGGACTGCTATATGCAGAAGATGTTATATACAAGGTAAATGGTATCCACAAGTCAAAAATCACTAATAAATATGCAAAGAATAAAGAGAAAGGAATCCAAATATATCACTAAAGAAAGCAAAAAACCGTGAAAGAGAGACAAGGGGGAATCAGAAAAAATCTTCAGAAACAACCACAAAACAGGTAATAAAATGGTAACAAATATACATTTATCAGTAATTACTTTAAATGTAAATGTACTAAACAGGCTAATCAAAAGACTCAGGGTGATAGAATGGGTAAAGAAACAAAATTCACCTATATGCCATTTATTCATCTATATGCTAAAGAAACTTATTTTAAAGCTAAAGACACCTGCAGATTGAAAAGTGAGTAGCTGGAGAAACACCTATCATGTAAATGGGTGCCAAAAAAAAAAAAAAGCTGGAGTAGCACTACTTATATCAAACAAAATAAACTTTAAGACAAAGACTGTAACTAGAGACAAAGAAGGACACTAATAATAATAAAGGGGACAATCCAAAAAGACATAAAAATTGTAAATATTTATGCATCCAACATGAGAGGCTCAATTACACAAAACCATTACTAATATACATAAAGGAACTAATCAATAATGATACAATAATAGTAGGAGACTGAAACAGCCCACTTATATCAACTGAGCATTTCAACAGAAAATCAACAGGTAAACAATGGGTTTGAGTGACACACTGGACCAGATGGATTTAACAAATATATTCAGAACATTCTATCCTAACACAGCAGAATACACATTCTTTTCCAGGGCACATGGAACATTCTCCAGAATAGATCATAAAACAAGTCATAAAACAAGTCTCAAAAATTCCAAAGATCGGGGCGCCTGGGTGGCTCAGTGGGTTAAAGCCTCTGCCTTCGGCTCGGGTCATGATCCCAGGGTCCTGGGATGGAGCCCCACATCCACTCTCTGCTTCCCTTCCTCTCTCTCTCTGTCTGCATCTCTGCCTACTTGTGATCTCTTGCTTAAGAAGCAAGAAACAAAGATGCAACCTAACATTTCACCTCAAGAAGCCAGAAAAACAGCAACAAACAAAATCCCAAACTAACAGAAGGAAGGAAATAATAAAGATTAGAGCAGAAATAAATGATATAGAAACTAAAAAAGCAATAGAACAGATTAATGAAACCAAGAGTTGGATCTTTGAAAAAGAAATAATAAAATTGATAAACCTCTAGCTAGACTTATGAAGAAAAAAAAGAGATAGGACTCAAATAAATAAAATCACAAATTAGAGAGGAGAAATAATAATAAGAGAATATTATGAAAAACTATGTGCCAACAAACTATACAACCAAAAGAAATGGATAAATTCCTAGAAACATATAAACTACCAAAACTGAAAAAAGAAGAAATAGAAATTTGACCAGACCAATTACCAGAAAAGAAATTGAATCAGTAATCAAAAAACTCCTAGCAAACAAAAATCCAATACCAGATGGCTGCACAGGTGAATTCTACCGTTTATTTAAAGATTAATACTTATTCTTCTCAAACTATTCCAAAAAATAGAAAAGGAAGGAAAACTTTCAAATTCATTCTGTGAGGCCAGGATTATCCTGATACCAAAACCAGATAAAGACACCACACAAAAAAGGGAACTATAGGCCAATATATCTGATGACTATAGATGAAAAAAAAGTCAGCAAAGTACTGAATATAAACTGAATTCAATAATACATTAAAAAAAATCACCACAATCAGGTGGAATTTATTCCTGGGTTGCAAGGGAGCTTCAATATTTGCAAATCAATCAGCATAACACACCACATTAACAAGATAAAGGATAAGAATTATATGATCATCTCAATAGACAGAGAAAAAGCATTTGACAAAAGTACAACATGCATATATGATAAAAATCCTCAAAAAAAGTAGGATTAGAAGGAACACATCTCAACATAATAAAGAAGAACCCATAGCTAACAACATCCTTAATGGGGAAAAATGGAGATTCTTTCCCCTAAGGTCAGGAACAAGACAGGGTTGTCCACTCACACACTTTTATTCAACATAGTACTAAAAGAACTGGTCACAGTAATCAAACAACAACAACAATAACAAAAATAAAAAGCATCCACATGCTCAAGGAAGAAGTAAAACTTTCACTATTTGCACATGACATACTACATATAGAAAACCCAAAACACTCCCTCAAAAAAATGCTAGAACTGATAAACAAATTCAGTAGAGTTGTAGGACACAAAATCAGTGTATAGCAATCTGTTGCATTTCTATACACCAATAATGAAGCAGCAGAAAGAGAAATTAAGGAATCAATCCCATTTACAGTTGCACCAAAAATAATAAGATAACTAGGAACAAATCTAACAAAGAAATGAAAAACCTATACTCTGAAAACTATAAAACACCAATGAAATATAACACAAAGAAATTAAAAGACATTCCATGTTCACAGACTGAAGAACAAATATTAATAAAAAATCTCTATACTACCCAAAGCAATCTACACATTTAATGCAGTCCCTACCAAAACACCAACAACATTTTTCACAAAACTAGAACAAACAATTCTAAAATTTGTATGGATTCATGAAAGACCCCAAATAGCCCAAGTAATCTTGAAAAAGAAAAGCAAAGCTAGATACATCATAATCCTGAACTTCAAGTTATATTATAAGGCTGTAGTAATCAAAACTATACAGTACTGGCAATAAAAACAGACACACAGATTAATAAAACAGAATAGAAAACCCAGAAAAAAAACCACAATTACATGGTTAACTAATATTCAACAAAGCAGGAAAGAATATCCAATGAAAAAAAGACAGTCTCTTCAACAAATGGTGTAGGGAAAACCAAACAGCTACATGAAAAGAATGAAACTGGACCACTTTCTTACACCATACACAAAAAATAAATCCACAATGGATTAAGACCAAAATGTGAGACCTGAACTGTAAAAATCCTAGAGGAGAACACAGGCAGTACCTTCTCTGACATGGGCTGTGCAACTTTTTTTTAGATAAGTCTCCCAAGGCAAGGGAAACCAAAGCAAAAATAAACTATTGGGACTTCATCAGAATAAAAAGCTTCTGCACAGCAAAGGATACAATCAACAAACTAAAAGACAACCTATGGAATATGAGAAGATATTTGCAAATTACATATCTAATAAAGGGTTACTATCCAAAATATAGAAAAGAACTTAGAAATTTCAATACTCCAAAACCAAATAGTTTAATTAAAAAATAGGCAGAAGACATGAACACATGAACATGAACACACTGAAATTATTTATTTAAGTATTTTATTTTATTTTAGGATTTTATTTATTTATTTTACAGAGAGAGAGAGATTACAGACAGATAGGCAGGTGGAGGTTGGGGAGAAGCAGGCTCCCTGCTGAGCAGAGAGCCTGATGTGGGCCTCAGTCCCAGGACCCTGAGATCATGACCTGAGCAGAAGACAGAGACTTAACCCACTGAGCCACCCAGGCACCTTAAGTTTTTTTTTTTAATGCTAATTAGTTAACATTGAGTCTTATATTAGTCTGAGGTATACAATATAGAGATTCAACAATTCCACACATCATTTGCTACTCATCATGACAAGTGCACCCAATTCCCCTCTGATAACTACCAGTTTATTCTCTATAGTTAAGAATCTGTTTCTTGGGGCTCCTGGGTGGCTCAGTCCATTGAGCATCTGACTATTGATTTCCACTCAGATCGTGATCTCAGGGTCCTAGGATGCAGCTCTGTGTCAGGTTCCCTGCTCAGTGGAGAGTCTGCTTCTCCCTCTCCCTTTACCCCTCCTGCCCCAACTTGTGTGAGTGCCCTCTCTCTCTCAAGTAAATAAATAAAACCTTATTTTTTTTTTGACAGAGACAAAGGGCACTTTATTATTCTTAACAATAACAGATTCCAGAGTATCAGCTTTTTTTCCTTTTTGTTTTATTTTATTTCTTTTCAGTGTTCCAAAATTCATTGTTTATACCCCGCACCTAGTGTTCCATGCAATATGAGCCCTCCATAATACCTACCCTCTCCCTTTGAGATCATCCTCAATGGAGAAAAGCTGACATCCTTCCCTTTGAGATCAGGACACTCTGGCCACTGTTGTTCAACATAGTATTAGAAGTCCGAGCAACAGGTATCAGACAACAAAAAAAGAAATAAAAGTATTCAAATTGGCAATGAAGAAGTCAAACTCTCTCTCTTTGCAGATGACATGATCCTTTATACGGAAAACCCAAGACTCCACCCCCAAACTACTAGAACTCATACAGCAATTCAATAATGTGGCAGCATATAAAATCAATATACAGAACTTAGTTGCTTTCTTATACACTAACAATGAAAACACAGAAAGTGAAATTAGAGAATTGATTCCATTTACTATGGCACCAAAACCCATAAGATACCTGGGAATAAACCTAACCAAAGAGGTACTTGAGGAGCTACAGAACAGTCAGGAAAGAAACTGAAGAAGACACAAAAAGATGGAAGAGCATTCCATGCTCATGGATCAGGAGAATAAACATTGTTAAACTTTTAATACAATCTAGAGCAATCTATACTTTCAATGCCAACCCAATCAAAATTCCACCAGCATTTTTCAAAGAGCTGGAAAAAACAATCCTAAAATTTATATGGAACTAGAAGAGACCCCGAGTTGCTAAGGAAATGTTGGAAAAAAAAAAAAAAGCAAAAAGCATCACATTGCCTGACTTCAAGCTTTACTACCAAGCTGTGATTACCAAGACAGCATGGTACTGGCACAAAAACAGACACATAGACCAATGGAACAGAGTAGAGAGCCCAGATATGCACCCTCAGCTCTATGGTCAAATAATCTTCGACTAAACAGGAAAAAATACACAGTAGAAAAAAGATAGTCTCTTCAATAAATGCTGCTGGGAAAATTGGACAGCTATGTGTAGAAGAATGAAACTCGACAATTCTCTTACACCATACACAAAGACAAACTCAAAATGGATAAAAGACCTCAACATGAGGCAGGAATCTATCAAAATCCTAGAGGAGAACATAGGCAGCAAGCACTTCAACAACTTCTTTTAAGATATGTCTCCAAATATAAAGGAAACAAAAGCGAAAATGAACTTTTGGGACTTCATCAAGATCAAAAGCTTCTGCACAGCAAAGGAAACAGTCAACAACACAAAGAGGCAACCCACGGAATGGAAGAAGATATTCGCAAATCACATTACAGAGAAAGGGCTGATATCCAAGATCAATAAAGAACTCCTCAAACTCAACAGACACAAAACAGAAAATCATGTCTAAAAATAGGCAGAAGACATGAACAGACACTTCTCCAGAGAAGACATACAAGTGGCTAACAGACACATGAAAAAATGTTCATCATCATTAGCCATCAGGGAGATTCAAATCAAAACCACATTAAGATACCACCTTACACCAGTTAGAATGCCTAAAATTAACAAGACAGTAAAATACATGTGTTGGAAAGGATGTGGAGAAAGGGGAACCCTCTTATACTGTTGGTGGGAATGCAAGTTGGTGCAGCCACTTTGGAAAATGGTGTGCAGATTCCTCAAAAAATTAAAAATAGAGCTACCCTATGACCCTGCAATTGCACTTCAGGATATTTACCCCAAACATACAGATGTAGTGAAAAGAAGGGCCATCTGTACCTCATTGTTCATAAAACCAATGGCCACAGTTGCCAAACTGTGGAAAGAGCCAAGACGCCCTTCCACAGACAAATGGATAAAGAAGATATGGTCCATACATACAATGGAATATTGTGCCTCCATCAGAAAGGATGAATACCCAACTTTTGTATCAACATGGAAGAGAGTGAAAGAGATTATACTGAGTGAAATAAGTCAGGCAGAGAGTAAATTATCATATGGTTTCACTTACTTGTGCAACAAAAGAAGTAACACAGAGGATGTTGGGAGATGGAGAGAAGTGAGTTGGGGGAAATCGGAGGCGGAGACAAACCATGAGAGACTGGACTCTGAGAAACAAACTGAGGGTTTTGGAGGGGAAGGGTGTGAAGGGCTGGGTGAGCCTGGTGGTTGGTATTATGGAGGGATCATATTGCATGGAACACTAGGTGTGGGGTATAAATAATGAATTTTGGAACACTGAAAAGAAATAAAATAAAACAAAAAGGAAAAAAAGCTGATACTCTGGAATCTGTTATTGTTAAGAATAATAAGCTGCCCTTTGTCTCTGTCAAAAAAAAAAATAAGGTTTTATTTATTTACTTGAGAGAGAGAGGGCACTCACACAAGTTGGGGCAGGAGGGGTAAAGGGAGAGGGAGAAGCAGACTCTCCACTGAGCAGGGAGCCTGACACAGAGCTGCATCCTAGGACCCTGAGATCACGATCTGAGTGGAAATCAATAGTCAGATGCTCAACGGACTGAGCCACCCAGGAGCCCCAAGAAACAGATTCTTAACTATAGAGAATAAACTGGTAGTTACCAGAGGGGAATTGGGTGCACTTGTCATGATGAGTAGCAAGTGATGTGTGGAATTGTTGAATCTCTATATTGTATACCTCAGACTAATATAAGACTCAATGTTAACTAATTAGCATTAAAAAAAAAAAACTTAAGGTGCCTGGGTGGCTCAGTGGGTTAAGTCTCTGTCTTCTGCTCAGGTCATGATCTCAGGGTCCTGGGACTGAGGCCCACATCAGGCTCTCTGCTCAGCAGGGAGCCTGCTTCTCCCCAATGCCCACCTGCCTCTCTGTCTGTGATCTCTCTCTCTCTGTAAAATAAATAAATAAAATCTTAAAAAATAAAATAAGATAAAAAACTTAAATAATCTCAGACAATCATTTAGAAATATATGAAGATTTCTTCCAGAAAATATTAAGAGACAAAATTAAAAGCAGTTGTCTCTGAAGAGCAGTAACAAAAGGCACAAAGAAAGAAGAAAAATAAATATATCTCAATAAAGCTAGTAATATAAATTTTTTAATTAAATAATTTTCCATTGTTAAACGCATGAACTCTTATGTGATAAAAACAACATAAAACCATATACACAAAACAATGACAACTCTCACTACCAAAACAACAACAACAAAAAATTACTTTCACAATGCCAAATTAATTGACATTTCTCTAGTGAAAGATGTTAGGATACTAAGGTCAATGTTAAGAAAACATTATTTAGACTAACAGGATCCTAATACCCCAGTAGTTTATAGCCTTAATGTAAGTACATATAGAAAACATTAGAAAATAACAACATTTGTAATAAAAGTAGAATATGTTCACAACTAGACTGAGAAAGCGTAGCCTTATTTTGTAATTTGTATTCATTTACCCATTATTAACTTAGAAATCCATTCTTTTTTTAAGATTTTATTTATTTATTTGACAAGGAGAGAGAGATCCTAAGTAGACAGAGAGGCAGGCAGAGAGAGAGGGAGAAGTAGGCTCCCTGCTGAGCAGAGAACCCGATGTGGGGCTCAAACCCAAGACCTTAGATCAATGACCTGAGCTGAAGGTAGAGTCTTAACACACTGAGCCACCCAGGCACCCCAAAAATCTATTATTTAAAAAAAAAAAATTTTAAGATTTTATTTATTTCTTTGACAGAGAGAGAGAGCACAAGTAGGCAGAGTGGTAGACAGAGGGAGAAGGAGAGGGAGAAGCAGGCTCCCCACTTAACAGAGAGCATGATGCAAGGCTTGATCCCAGGACCCTGGGACCGTGATCTAAGCCTAAGGCAGACACTTAACCGACTGAGCCACCCAGGCAATCCAAAAGATTTATTTATTTTAGAGAAAGGAGAGAGTAAAAGAGAGTGAGTGTGAGTTGGGGGTGGTGCAGGGGGCAGGGAGTGAAGCCTCAAGTAGACTCTCTGCTAAACAAGGGCTGGATGAGGGGCTCCATCCCAGGACCTTGAGGTCATGACCTGAGTGGAAATCAAGAATTGGAAGCTTAACCAACTGAGCCACCCAGGTGCCCTCTTAGAAATCTGTTCTTAAAAACTGCGGATTTCTGTGTCTCCTCAGTGAGTATTAATTTAAAATTATGATGCAGTGGTAGGTAAACATGGATGAGGCTGTGGTATGTGAGGTGTGCAGAGATTGGCAGATACACTGAACAGTCCACTTTGAGAGATACATGGCCTCTTATACTCACTTTGTCAAATTGGGTCCCAAGTAAAAAAGAAAAAAAGGATACAAAAATAACCAACATAATTTCCCAATGATTTTCTTATTAGTTAAGATACTGTTATACAAATTTATTCTTTATTAAAACTGAATAGTGCTATACTAGGTATCTTATCAAAATTATCTCAGCATACCCCATGTAGCATTTCTTTATTAGTTATATTGTAACATTTATTATAACATAAAAATGCTAATTCCATACTTTTAATAACCAGCAGTTCAAAAGCACTCTATAAAGTAGTATGATCAAAAATTCCTTTTACCTTCTCTTTTTTCTTAACTTGATGAATCATTAATTTCCCTTAAAATAGCAAAATAATATATTTCAATTTAATAAAAGAATTGAAATTGAGTGATAGATACTATTAGTGGTGATATTCTCTATAACAATTGTCTTTCATGAAAATATTGAAGTCTCAACTGAGGAATTGTGTACAATTTAGAAATGAAATTTTTTCAGCAAATGTCCTTAAAGTTGTAGAATATAACAGATTGTATCTATTATCCTTATATCTAAAGGGAATTATCCTTTCAGTACAGCATGTTTAAACTATATGGAAGCTCGCCCACACTATTAAAGATGCTCTCAGAGGAGTTCAGAGTGATTCTGTGTATCAATTTGACTTCATCTGGATCCGAAGTTAATTTGGCCTAAAGTTAGCACATCTCTTGTGATGGCAGTTAAGTTGGATGAAAGTTCTTCATGTTAAATATTTCAATTCTAATGTTAATAAATGTCATAATTACATTTTCAATATGGAAATATAAACTTACCTGTTTATATTCTTATTTGACAGGTATCACATAGTTGGGAAATTTTTTCAAAGAATGAATAGAAAACATTTTGGTAGAGGTGTCTGGGGCAATTGATGTAACTAAATTCTGGAAAGCTGAATAATAAAGCTTATATAATTTTATGTATATTTGTATAAGATATATCAATCTAAATGATTAAACATGGAATAAATTACTACAATTATTTGAATACTCTCAAATTTCTAGTGGACTGCTATAATTTAGGGAAGAGATTGTTGTAAAATATTATAACATGTACAGATACCTATGCCACCGACATTTATAAATATGTCATTAAATTAGAAAATGTTCTTAAGATTACTTATTTGACTTTTAATGACATTAAGATTGTTGTTGTTGGTGGTGGTGTTTTTGTTTTTTTTTTTTACAGCTAGCCAGGAGAGCATCTAAATATTTCAAAATTGAAAACTTTAAATAAGGTTAAACTGAAAAAAGTCCAAATAAGTTTGAACCACAAAATAAATTCCCACTGTCATATAAGTTATTTCCATGTAGTTTTATGTGGATCAGTATAGTTAGAAAATAATGCTCTAGAGAATAAAACAGCAAATATTTTACTGATTACTTTTATCTTATTTCTTTCTAGAAAAATTCTGATTTCTGCATTTCATCAGATTCATACAAAGTTCATCTACCTTGGCTATAAATTGAGACAATAAAGTGAATCACCTACTCTTTGACCAACAGTCAGGGATTTCTCTCTTGCTTTTGCCTTTGCCTGGCATGCTCTTCTCTCGGGAAATCTGCATGACTTCAAACTCCTCACTTAGCTTCACACCATTCCTCCCATACTCCCTTGTGACTTTTCCAGAGTAGTTTTTTTTGACAACTTTATGAAATAGCCTAACCCACCATGCACCCTAAACATTGCCCATTATATTACCTCCCTTTTTCTTTTTCCTCCAAAGTAGGTACCATTGTCTAATATGCTAAACAATTACATGGTTATTTTCTGTTTTTCTGCCCCCAAATGTAAAATTCATGGCAGCAGAAATGGTGTTTACTACCCTCTTGCTATCCCTTGGAACAATATATAGCATCTAGTCATTGCTGTATAAATGCTTTTGAGTGAAATAGAAGAGAGGGAGGGAGGAAAGCATGAACGAAGAAAGGAGGGGAGGAGGAGAAAGAAAGGGAAAATGGTGGGGGGGGGGAAGGAGAAAGGGGAAAAAGAAGGAAGAGAAGGGAGAGGAAGGGAAGAAGGAAGAAAGGAAAAATAATGAGCTTGACCTGTTATTTATGAATATAACCTCTGACAAATATGTATACTTACGGACATATAAAGAATGCTTTGAATCTCTCAGGGTCTTAATCAGGAATTAGATGGAACACTGAGGTTACATGAAGAGACTGATTACAACAGGATAAGAATTGTGTAGGAAACCTGGAAGGCATAGTACAATACACAAGGTCAGTGACAGTGGGGTTCTGTAACAATCCCTAGCATGGAAGGACTTGACCAAACCATCCAAAGGGAAGCAGGCATCTCGGGCCACTGCCACAGGGAGAGACATAAAGGAATAAATAATCTGACCAATTGGATCCTTGCCTCTAGTGTTCTTCTAATATATCCCTTTTGTGGACCCCAACCAGAAGCCAGAGAGCCTGGAAGGTGTTGCCACAGGTTTAAGTTCCTGGTGAATATTTGAGAAGGACAGATCTGCCAGGTTAGACAGATTAATTCACACAGAAGCAATTTTCTTTGCAATGCCAGCCTTATCTTCAATTTGATGTCAGATATTTTGGAAGTTTTAGGCAAAATGTTAGGTCTCACAGTCTCAAATAAGACTTTCTTTTAATCTTTACTAATGTTTTGCCCCAGGAATTCATTTTTGTATATGTCCTGTGACTTAAGCCCCTTTTTGATTAACTGAGATTCAAATACTGTTCTTCATGCATAATTCCCTGAATTAGTCACTCAAAAAACACTACATTTTTTTCAGCTCTGGGACATAGGTTCTTCTTTGATTAATCTTCTAGTAACTGTTGCTATCTTCTCCCAAATCCCTATCTTGTAATTCTAAGCCCAATACTTTGAAGTTTAGCAAGGTGATACCACATGCCTAAGTGAGTTTTTATATGCCACTTTCTTCATGATTCCCTGATACCACATTCTTCCAAACTTCCTGTTATCTTCCCTTTATTTTTCCTTCCTTATTATTTTGTTTTAAAGTATAATGTGCCATGATTAATAATTGCAATAACAATAATATCAAGAATGACAAACATATGTAAATAGTAATAATGTACCAGACATTATTTTAAATAATTTCGAGAATTATTTCTTTTAAGAGTCCTACTTGACTTTTGCAGTAGTTATTGCTATCATCAGTTATTTATAGATGGGGAAATCAAAGCAAAGAGCATGTATCTTGCTGATCTCACAGCTAGAAAGTGAAAGAGGATGGGTATCAACCTCATAATCTGTACTAAAGCATCTTAATCATTGCACTGAATCATCACTCTTAGTAAAATATTCTAATATCTTGGATGGAATTTTCTTCCACCTTTTATGGGTTCACCTCCAAAATGCTCTCATCCCTATCATGTTTACCCTATAGGTATGATAAAGTTTGGTCTCAAAGTTTCTGCTTTTGTTTGCCTCTGCCCTCCTTCCCCCACCACTGATGACTTAAATCAACTTTTGGTAAATTATAAAATCTTAGAATTAACCAACAAAATAAACTTAGAAAATGCAGATGTGCAATGCTTGCTTTTTATAATTCTTTAACATCTAAGTCAAAATGAAGTGATCAGAAAGTAATTAAAACCTAGAACTGTCCCACAGATATTCTCAACTCAAAGAGATTCATTTGGGGATTTTTCTAGAATATGTACTAGTATATAATGTAAGCTTAAGTTAAGATTCATGTAAATTTAAAAATATTTGCCTTTGTAAATAATCTTCTTTAAAATTTTTCTTTTAACATCTATCTTTTTACTTATTGCTCACTACTTTTTTTTTTTTTTTTTTTTTTTTTTTTGGAGAGAGAGTGAGAGAGCAAAATTGTTGTGGGTGATGAGGGGCAGAGAGAGAGGGAGAGAGAGAATCTTAAGCGGGCTCTAATCTCAGTTTGGGGCTTGATCTCATGATCCTGAGATCATGACCTGAGCCAAAATCAAGAGTTGAACTCCTAACCAACTGAACCACCTCGGTGCCTCAATGCCCACCACTATTCTTATCAAGCATTTCAGCAATCAAGAGAAACCATGATCTTTTTTTCATATGCTTTGCCTCTTAGAATGAAATATGGAAGATTTTCCCCCCATGTTGTCTTATTTTTAATATATCTAGTAAGAATGTGCTCAATATGGGTGCTTATAGTACTTAATTCAGTTTATTTACTAAAACTTTCAGCTGAAAGATTTTTGGTCTCAAATCTGATAATAAATTCAAAACAAGACAAAACAGAACAAAAGTTCACCACCTCTTTCTCAATGGTTATTATCCTTTTTCCCCTTCTGACTCCAGTTGAATTTTTAGTTTTCTCAAAATTAATTTCTCCTCTGGAAAATATTCAGTCTGATATTGATATTCTATATATAATTTCAAAAAAGTCTCTCTCTCTTTCTTCTCCTTCTCTTTCTCTTTGGCGGGCAAAGCACAAATTTCCACCAACCAGATGGGACTTCATGAAGGGAAAAAGAAATAATGCTGTGTTTGGAACAATCAAATTGGTATGTGTGGTCTGAATGTGAAATTAAATCTACCTTCTTGGTTTGATATCCCAGAGAGGAAAGAAGGAAGGAACTGAGGATTAAAAAAAAGAAAAAAATCTCAGATATGCCATCTTTGCACAAAATAGTTTAAATGTAACCCAAGAGAGAGGAAAAATGTAAGTGGAAAAACATCTGTAGGTGCCTTTGTCACCTAAGGATGTATGGAAAATAAAATGCTACAAATACTCAAATTTTTCCATGATATGCTGTTGAGTGTTTCTAGTGATTCGAGGTCAATACCTGTTACACTGCACACAGTAATACCTAAAAGTAAAGTTGCCAAAGAGAATTCTCTAATGGTAGAATGTGACACCAACTTCCTCTGCTCTAGGTGCCTGGAGCCCTTTACCTGTCTTCTGATTTTACTCCATCACATAGTCCTGGAAAATGGTTGGTCCAGGATGAGGTCTCCCCATTCAATTATGTGTAGTGATAAAGAAAGAGCTACTTTGGAAATTATATAAAAGTACTGCACCCTTAAAGGGCAAAAAGGAGTGTGATAATGGTTTTCACAGAAATAACCCCAAACCAGTAAGATGACACTGTTAAAAATGTGAAAACTTTCAAGAAAAAAAAATATTGCTTATGAAACTTGAGAATCTAAATGCAGTATGACCTCATTATTTAAAGGCCTCAGAACAGATCTGCTCCAGGAAGAGATGATATAAAATCAGTAAGAGATCAATTTTAAGTTTCTAGAGCTTAAGAAATGAATACCAAATAAAGAGGAAGGAAGGTAGAAAAGAAGGAGAGGGAGAGAGAAAGAGGAAGAAAAGAAGGAAGGAAGGAGAAGAAAAGAAGAGCAAAGAAAAGAAAGAGTAAAGAAAAGAAAAGAAAAGGAAAAAAGACAAATTATCTGGAACTGAGGATGGTACTATAATGAAAAAATAAATAAAAAGGAAAGGAAAGAACTTCATGGATAATCCAATCAGAAATATGTTGCAGTGTGGCGCCTGGGTGGCTCAGTGGATTGAGCCGCTGCCTTTGGCTCAGGTCACCATCTCAGTGTCCTGGGATCGAGCCCTGCATCGGGCTCTCTGCTCAGCAGGGAGCCTGCTTCCCCCTCTGTCTCTGCCTGCCTCTCTGCCTACTTGTGATCTCTCTCTCTGTCAAATAAAATAAATAAAATCTTAAAAAAAAAAAGAAATATGTTGCAGTGGCAGAGAAAAGTGGAAAAAAAAAGTGAGGTAAAAAAGATAGAGAAGTGAAAATTAGAACATGAGCAATAAATATGAAAGGAGAAATTGATTTTGCATTGGCATTACTGCTATTTTGAAGAAGAGAACAGAACCAATAAAAGTTAAACAGATACACAGAAAAAGAAAAATTATCATTAAAGGAAACATGATTTGGATGGAGAAAGACTTGAATATATGGATTGAAAGAAGAGACTGACTCCTGGGAAACATGATTCCAGTAGATTAATATGAGCATAGATTTTTTTTTTTTAATTTGCTAGAAATCATCAATAAAGAATTCTCTGAGCAACCAGACCAGAAAATACACACAGATGGTGAAACACTTGAAAAGGGAAAGATCACGCTAGATTGAGATTTCTCCAGGTCAGCAGTCAGTGACAGAACTTAGTGGAGCAAAGTTTTTAAATCTCAGGAGGAGAAAAATCACCCAGATTTTTATTTCCAGTTAAAATCCCATCCAACGTGAAAAGTAACAGAAGATATGTTCGAATATGCAAAACTGAATGAATTAGATGTACTCATCGGTTCTTGAGAAAAATTATCAGGAGAAACAATTAGACAACAAAAAGAAATAGTACAATAAATAATGGCGTCTGTAGTAATCAGTACAGAAAGAAAAAAAATCACAAAATTCTAAGCATACCAATTAGTTTGGAACACAGTGAGAAATTGGATACTCTAATATAACTTTTCTGTAACTGTATGTATGTATATGTATATATATATGGATACACACACATATATATTATTTCTCTTTTGATGCATGAATATATAGATGAAATAGAGAATATAGTATATACATATATACATGGTCCATACATACATATGTACATATATACAGTACATATATACATATATGGTACACATATATGTATATACTGTACTCTCTATTTCATCTGTATATTCATGCATCAAAAGAGAAATAATACAAGTGTGAGAGAGAAAAATCTGTGATCATAATTAATATTGAAACACATAAGCTTCTCAGTAGCAGAAGGAACAGGACAAGGTGATGACTGTTATTATTATCCAACATTATAGAAGTGTCAGCCAATTCTCTGACTCTATTGATAATATTATTAAAAAAAGGGAAGCATGAAAAACATGATCACAACAGATATAATCTATCACAACAGATATAATCTGCCCATTTGACTTACAAGAATTTGACATCATAGAGGATTACTTTCCATATTTTCTTTTACTGCTGAGAGGCATTTCTTTCTAAATTGAGCTCATTCCGATTTCCAATGGCTTGGGAGCAGCTGAGCACAGAAAGGATATCAGCCAGGCAGTTACCTTCTCAGGTGAGTAGCTGACACCATGGCATTCGGGTCTTCTCCAGCCTCCTCTAGTTTTGTCGGTGGAGAGTAGTTGCAATTTCATGCATCATTTGCTTTGCTAATATTGATTTATTTTGTGGCTTCTTTTGTATTTTTTTGCATAAAAATTTCAATTACATGGACTGTCATGTGATTTGTTTGTTAACTACTGAAGAAATTGTATACCCATAATGTCACTTATACTTAATGTTCTAAAGATGGTAATTGACCTAGATGTGTTTTTCCAGGAACAAATTGCTATTTTAAGTCAGGGGTAGATTAGATGCACATATGGATAATCATATACTTGTGGAACCTAAGATGATAAAATTAAAAAAGGAATTCAATAAAGGGGTAAGTTACATAACTGTTAGGCAAAATTCAATAGTTTTCCTCCATTAGAACATCTTTTAGGAAACATCATGGAAGAAATATTTGTATTAATAACAGTGACAAGAGACTTAACATGTCTATAAATAAACTTAGTATTAATGGGAAACATTTAACCTTTGAGATATGATTGTCATGAATAATGTGATGATCTGCCTGGATGCCCCCTTCAGGGCCAACGCATCAATTTCACTTGCTGCTAAAAATATCAGCAGCTGAATATTCACACCTGAGCCCCTCCCTGCAACTTGTCCCTGGCCACAGGGAAATGTCTCCCCAAGGTTACACTTCCTTCCAGGGCTCTGCCCATAGTCACTGACTCTGGAGGAGAGAAAAAAAAAAGTTTTCCTCATCTCCCTGAGGGTCCCTGGCTGGGTTTGAATGTCACATGAACACAGACTGATTTATAAGAGAAAAGCATACAGATTTGATGGAATTTTTACATTACATGGTAGTTTTCACAAGGGAATGAAAACCTGAAGACGTGATCAGAGCAGGAAGGTTTTATATCTTTTAGACAAAGAAAAAATCAATTTGGGAAGAACTGACAAGACAAACAGTTTGGATCAGGGATCCTAAAGAGTGAGGAAGTAACTAAGAAGGTATGGTTA
Organism: Mustela erminea; assembly: GCF_009829155.1. Lineage (NCBI taxonomy): Eukaryota > Metazoa > Chordata > Mammalia > Carnivora > Mustelidae > Mustela > Mustela erminea. Next base: position 36,702,376 of record NC_045628.1, on the reverse strand, counting down.
GTTTAACAAGGTTTATTTATATGGATTCTCTGTCCCGAATTCCTTGTCTCTAGAAATAAGAATTTCTTCTTTTCTCTTGGCTCAGGGAAGATACTTTTCATATTGACGATTTCTCTCCTGCTTTCAGGGAAGAAGGGCAAGTGTGGAGGGACACCAGAGGGGCCTTCCTGCTTTTGCCATTTTCTCAGACTCCTTCAGCTTAAACTGTTGGGGCCGATTCCACGCAAAAACCTGTTAAACCCCTAGGGCCTGCCTGGGCCTACTTAGCCATAGTGACTCCATTGTTGCCTAGGTAGCCATTTTGTTGTTTAATAAATGCCTCAGCAGTTACTAGTATCAGTTTCGGGTAACCATTACTAAAACATACAGGTAGGAGACATCCAATCAGCCAAAGCCACATACGTAGAGGTCTGCATTTGTGCCCTATAAAACTAAACTGTAAGACCAAGGGGGAGTTGCTCTCTCTGGCGGCGGCCCTGGCCAGTCAGTCTGACTTCTAATGCTTGACATAGAATAAAGCTTCACATAACTTTCACTTTGTCTCTCTCTCTTTCCCCTGGCCAGTCAGTCTAACTTCTAAACCTTGGCATAGAATAAGGCTTTGCATAACTTTCACTTTGTCTCAGTCCCGTTTCTTTGATAATGGACCCAACAAAACTATTCTATATACCAACATGCCTTATTTGGGGGTTGCATGTGCTGAACTCCATCAACTGGCTGATATGAAAATATGAAGGCCTTGTCTTCTTGCCTCAGCTTGGGATAATTATAAAGGGCCATCCCAGCTTCATAGCACCTTACAGAAATAGCTATGGCCTCACAAATACACATTGAGTCTGTTTTCCTTTGGCCTAATGTTGCCTTCCTTTCATGGCTTTTCTCTTAGGCATACTTGGAATTGGCATTTCCTTGTACTCTTAGGTTGAAGCTGTGGGTGTGAACAGAGGAAGCAGAAGCTTTAATTCTGGGTGTTCTTTCCAGGTGCTCTGCCTGACCATCATCTGAGTTTACTAGAAGAGGCCTACATTCAGAGCTTGTCACATGCTTGCCTAGGTCAATAAATGCATTTCTTTTTTTCTCTTTCGCCATTGCTCCTTCATAGCGGGACCCACATAACGGGACCCAGGATCCCCAGAGCTATCCTGAATTCCGAACATACGTGAGTGGGTTTATATAGACACAGACAAGTATAACCTTAGGGTCTTCACATGCATAAACATTTCAGAGTCTCTATTCTTTGAGTGTCCAAATAAGTTCCACATATGTCTGAGAAGATCTGGGAAGTGTTTCTGTGGGATACATTTTCTACAGCAGAATGAAGAATTTTGCCACTGTTGCAGAGATGAGAAAGCAATACATTCTGCTTTGGGAATAGAGAATCGCAGAAAGAAACACAGAAATTAGATCTTTAAAGGAATGTAGAAGAATAAACAATGTTTCACATTGGCTTTTATGCTTAGAAACCTCAATTTACATCTCATAGGCAAAAGGAAAACCACACTTTTATTTCAAATTCCAGAAAACCACAGTTTTTCATAGTATGGGGACAATGCAATTTAATTGTAGCAAAGAGGTTTTAACCTAACCTTTAAGCTTAAGTAAACATAAAATGATTAAAATATATGAAAAATATTATTTATGAACTATCACTGACTTAATTTTTGTCATATGTAAAAGAAAGTCATATCCAATCTTTCTACATCTTACATTAGTTAGTAGATCCAAATAAGAAATCAGGAAATGGATGCAAAAACATTAAAATATAGTCTTATGAAATATCAAAGTATTATTATTATTGCCTCAAATATTTATTATTGCTATTGACACTATCACCATTCCAAAATATTTATAACCTGTTGCAAAAAATTGAGATGCCAATAACTTAAAAAAAAAAGAAAAAATTTAAAAAACTGCAAGTTCCTTGAGGATAAAGATGGTCTTATTTCTCTTCATGGTCACTATGTATTACACCATGGGTAGAATACAATAGTTCTTGACTGGCTATGGTATTAGCCAGGGTTCTTTAGAGAAATAGAACCAATAGAATATATATAGATGAAGCATCATTATGAGGAATTGATTCATGTGCTGATGGAGGTTGAGAATTCCCACAATCTGCTGTCTGCAAACTGGAGTCCCAGGAGATTCAGTCTCAGTCAAAAGGCCTGAGAACCATGGGAGCTGATGGAGAGCGACAGAAGACTAAATGAGACGTCCTTGCTATACCAGTGAGGCAAGAAAATAGGGATGAACTTCTCTTTCCTTTGCCTTTTATTCTATTCAGGCCTTCACTGCTTTGGGGGATGTCTAATCACTTTGGAGAGCACAATCTACAATGTTTAATGTGGGCATCCATGCCTCAATGTTGACATATAGAATCAACCATCAGCTACAGTACTAACAAATCAGATAGATAGAGATAGATGGATGGATATTTACATAGAGATATATTTGAGAAGTGATATGATGTAAACATAAAAATAGTTTTAATATATAATACTATATCTAGTGTATAATGATAAAGAAGTTATATCATTTTATTTTGAAGGTTTTATAAGTATTAGCAATTATTACACATTTTATTTGAGTATTGTTTTTATTTTTTGAATACATTGTTTTTAAAGCTAATATGAATATATGTAATATCTATATGTGCTTCTGTTTGCACTGCTACATTAAATATAGTTGCTCTCAAGAGTATTTTAAATCTTTAATACATTGTACTCTGTCTGACCACAGTGAGCATTATGATTTATAACACATTTTAAAATGTATTTTAATTAGATAAACAGTGAATAATTGAAAGAACCAGATCAGCCTGCAGTATATTCTTTCAGTTCTCTTAATGAAAATGTAGGAACCTAAGAACACTAAGGCTTTATAATCAACATTAAATCATTCATATTGAATTTATATTGTATGTGAGGCATTAAATAAAATTTGCCTCTGTCTTGTGAAAGCAGATTCTCAGAAGCAATGCATTTCCAGATGAGAGCTAGAAACTTTGGAAATAAGTTTAATACCTTGAAGTCACTGACTCTTTGTATAGTGTCCTGGTGTTCCAGTTAATGAAAATGTTAAATGTGTCTCAGGATAAGATCTGAAGAATTACGTGATGTCATTTCTTCAAACAAAAATATGTTGGGGGCCCATGTGATGTCTGGCACTGCGCTGGACACAGGGCACACCAACAGCGAAAAGTGCAGTTGTACCAAACGCATTCACCAAACTTTTTTGCTACTGCAACAATGCCCCCGTTGAAATATCGCAATTCATGCTGAATTGCTATATCAGCATGGGCATAATTTCATTCATAATTGGTTTAGCCTATTAAAGCATTCAGTGAAACATGTCTTTGGCTGAAGGAAAAAAATCAGGTAATATTACTGATTGTTTACTAATGAAAATATTCCAAAGAATTAGGCTTTGCATCTGGGAATGATAAATAATCGACCAGGATATGATTCAGTCTTGCTTGTTACCTGTAGATTGACAAAACTCCAGATATCGTTCACATCATAGCGTGAAGCCTGTGTTCAGGGGACCTGATTCATGGGTCCCTTTATTCTGTGACTTGATATGTATATCAAGCCTTCAAATTAATGACAATATTCATATAAGATTTGTGTTTTGGCTATTCAACTGTTCTTTTGCCTCCATATCCCCGCTTCCATCCCCCTCTTGAAGTATGGAGGCTGGGATTTTGCAAATGATATTTCTCCTTTGGCAGATAATTCCCTACTGGATTTTGCTAACACAGGTCCCTACAGAAAGACTTGAAGGAAGAGGCAAGAGAAAGGATTTACTCCTTCTGTTGAATGTTCCTATCAATGTCCTCTTCACGGTGATTCTTCACCCTACCCCAAGCAATTTGCCTACTTTTCACTATTTTTTTCAACTATCCCCAAACCAGCCTCATGGTAACCCCTCGGAGACCATCTGGGCAGTGGCCCAAGTCAGAGGTAGGAGTCCCAACTTCAAACAAGCCCAGGCCCAGGTCTCTGACACACCAGTCACAGACAGATTAAGCCTCATCTCCTGAGGTCTAAGCTCCCTTCTAGGTGCTCTCCTGTAAGATTCTAGGTTCAATAAACCCAACCTCTGCCCTTTCTTCACAAAACCCTAGAGATATTAGTAACTTCCTGCAAATATAATTTGTTACACCTGTTTTCCCTCTCTTTCTGTCCTTCAATTACTGTTTAAATTTTTCTATTAATTTTCCAGTTAAAATAATTAGTATGATATGTGTTTCCCTATCTGGATCCCAGTTGGTATGGATTAACTAAAATTAGTTAACAAACTGGCCTCAGATTCTGAAATCAACTGTTGACACAAAACACAATGGCAAAAGTAGATGTGCCAGACTAGGATCAAACACGAGTTTGGGGTAAAAGACTATTCAGTACATTCAGGACGAATCTTTAAATAGATGTCTATCTTGTTTAGTAGTTACCATTCATCCTTTGTTGTAATTGAATTACGAAGAATATTGAATTCTGCTTAGTACTACATTTACAAATGTGAACAAAGCATGATTCTTTACCTCAAAAAGCTAGTCTGAAGAGAGATACAGCTATTTTGTAGCAGATTGCACACATTTATACATGGATATTGTGTTTAACAACATATGATCTTCAGAAATATTACAGAGAAGTTGGTGATTAACTGTCTGCCTGAGGAAAAGGGGTGAGCCACAGAAGAGGCAAAGACCCAGATAGAGTAAATGGTCAGTTTAATCCAGTCTCTTTATTATGATCCTAGTAGTTTCAGTGAATCTATAAAGTTTCAAGCAGATGAAAGGGAAAGAGCATTCTGGAAAGGGGTAGTTTTAAACAATGTGCCATATACACAAACTGCAAATTTGTTTGGCATTATTGCAGGAAGTAGTGCCCCAGGAAGGGAAGAGTTGGGTCTATTTTGGAGGTAGATAGCTTAAGAAGTTTAAAATTATTTTATTTTTTTTTAAAGAATTTATTATTTATTTGACAGAGAGAGATCACAAGTAGGCAGAGAGGCAGGCAGAGAGAGAGAGAGAGGAGGAAGCAGGCTCCCCGCGGAGCAGAGAGCCTGATGCGGGACTCGATCCCAGGACCCTGAGATCATGACCTGAGCTGAAGGCAGTGGCTTAACCCACTGAGCCACCCAGACGCCCAGAAGTTTAAAATTATTTTAAAGATGATGAGGAATCATTGAAGAATAAAAACTAAAATAAAATAGCCACAATATTGACTTTATGGAAAAATAAAGATGGAGTAAAAGAAGTTATAAAATTAGGTCAAGAGTCCAGGTGAAAGATGAAACTGAGCCTAAGGAGGTGTCACCTTAGATGGTGAGCTGAGGGCACTTTAAAGAGCTTTTCACCAGTCACTCATGGAAATGACTGCCAATGTGGAGTGAAAGAGACGTGCCTAGAAGGCATAGCAGGTCTCTGGTTTGGATAGATGGTGTTGAAAGTCAATGTAGGAAATTTAATGAGGATTTTTGTTTTGGAGGAATTATAGAAAGATAATTTTAGTTAGTTTTCAATGCATGGTGCTTGCAGGTCCTGCCTTTCACATGCAGAAACAGTCTAAGCAATCATGAGGCATTAGGCATACATGGGTATGAAACTTGCAGCTTGGAAGACAGACTGGGGAGTTAAATGTATATTCAACTGATGTTAAACTAAGCAACTAAATGAGGATTCTTGGGGCATCTGGGTGGCTCAGTGGGTTAAAGCCTCGCCTTCAGCTCAGGACATGATCCCAAGGTCCTGGAATCAAGCCCTACATCTGGCTCTCTGCTCAGCAGGGAGCCTGCTTCTCCCTCTCTCTGCCTGCCTCTCTGCCTACTTGTGATCTCTGTCTGTCAAATAAATAAATAAATAAATAAATAAAATCTTTTAAAAAATAAATAAATGAGGATTCTTAGGAGCACATACAGTCAGGGAAGAGGAGAATCAAAGATAGAAATCTGGAGAATCCCAATATTTGGCAAACTGCTCAGGGCACTAACTCTATGATAGGCACTTAGTTACCTATATTTATAAGACTCAGAACTAAAATAATACCTTGAATAAATTGTGGCATATCTATGTTATATATTTCTAAATAGAATTGAGACTACAGTTATTTTTAAAATGCCTTAATGTTATATGTACACAAGGAAAAATTACATTGGTCAAAACAGATTCCCAAACCACATAGAGAGTGTCATTTTAATTAAAATACATATATATCAATAGAAAAAAAATGACATTAAGATTTGACATCATAATGTGATCTCTACTTGTTAGGATTCTTGGTGTCTTTTCTTCTTTGTATATTTAGCTGTTTATCAAAATATTTGATACACATATATTTTCTTTAAACCTCAAAAATGTAAGTATGTTTAAAATTTTGCTTCAAATATTGTTGATGAGATTAAAAAAAAAAAACCCCTGTGATCTCAAATGGCATTGTCTGCCAAGGTCTTGATGTCTACAGAGAGTAGATGACATAATAAAAAGTCTTTTCTATAAATATATTTGCAATGTAACGACCCCTGTGACCTCACTTTGATCACCATAGTCTAAACCACCAGCCTACCAGGCTTATTGTTTGCCCTCACTATGTAGTCTTCTTTCATTACTTTCACTACTGTCAATGGCTAGAGCTTCTTCTCCATACAGCAGCCAGAATGTAATTTTAAAATGATAATCCATATTATGTTACTCCTTAGGACAAAATTGAAAGTCCTTATTTTGCATTATCACTCCATTCATAATTTGACCCTTAATCCCATCTCTGAACTTGACCCATAGCATCCTACCCCATGTGAGTTGCTTCCAGGAATATTAGTTGTTTTGCTGGTTTGTTGAGTATTCCAAGTCTACTCTTATTCATGTTCCTTTGCACTTAATGTTCTTTTTTTTCTCAAATTTACTTAGATCTCAGAAAAATATGAGTCCCTTGCAGATGAGCTACCCCAACATTTTGTCTTGAATGTTACTTTCTTTTACTCTGTGCCCCCTTACCATGCTTCATTTGCCTAGATGGACTTTACCCACTGAGACAGTATATATGAAGAGATTTATGTGTATTTGCACATGTTCTTTCTCCCCCATCAGAATGGGAACTCTATCAGAGAGGGACCTTATTTGTCTTATTTATTAGTGAATTATCGATCTTAAAAAAAGCAGGCTTTCCAGTAAGTATTTGCTGAATGAGTGAATATGTTTTTATAGAAATGTCTTAAGAAGAGCTAGTCCTTTTTGAGTGTATAAGTACTTGCTTAAAAAAATGCCCGGGGGGAGGAGTCAAGATGGCGGAGAAGTAGCAGGCTGAGACTACTTCGGCTTGCCGGAGATCAGCTAGATAGCTTATCTAAAGATTGCAAACACCTGCAAATCCATCGGCAGATTGAAGAGAAGAAGAACAGCAATTCTGGAAACAGAAAAACAACCACTTTCTGAAAGGTAGGACCGGCAGAGAAGTGAATCCAAAGCAACGGGAAGATAGACCCCGGGGGGAGGGGCCGGCTCCCGGCAAGTGGCGGAGCAACGGAGCACAAAATCAGGACTTTTAAAAGTCTGTTCCGCTGAGGGACATCGCTCCAGAGGCTAAACCAGGGCGAAGCCCATGCGGGGTCAGCGTGGCCTCAGGTCCCGCAGGGTCACAGAAGGATCGGGGGTATCTGAATGTCGCAGAGCTTGCGCGTATTGGAACAGGAGAACCGGCTACAGAGACAGAGCCGACAGTAGCTCGCAGCTCGGGGTTTCCTTGAACCGGTCGCAGGCTCGGTGAGCTCGGAGCGCGGCCGGAGGTCAGGAAGACAGGAGTTACTGGGCGCTGTTCTCTGAGGGCGCACTGAGGAGTGGGGCCCCGGGCTCTCGGTTCCTCCGGGCCAGAGACCAGGAGGCCACCATTTGTATTCCCGTCCTCCGGAACTCTACGGAAAGCTATCAGGGAACAAAAGCTCCTGAAAGCAAACCCAAGCGGATTACTCACCCCAGCCCCTGGTAAGGGCGGTGCAATTCCACCTGGGGCAAAGACACTTGAGAATCACTACACCAGGCCCCTCCCCCAGAAGATCAACAAGAAATCCAGCCAAGACCAAGTTCACCTACGAAGAAGTGTGGTTTCAATACCAAGGAGAGCAGCAGAATTCCAGAGGAGGAGAAAGCAAAGCACGGAACTCATGGCTTTCTCCCTGTGATTTTTTTTTTCTTTTTTTTTTTTTCTCCCTGTGATTTTTTTTTTTAGTCTTGCAGTTAATTTAATTTTTTTCTTTTTCATTTTTTTCTCTTCTTCTTCTAAAATTTTTTTAAACTTTTACCTTTTTCTTTTTTTAACGTTTTTTAACTACTTTATCTAATATATATATTTTTTCCTTTTTATATTCTTTATTTGTTTTCCTTTTTTAAACTTTTTCTTTTTTTTTTCTTTTATCTTTTTTTTTTCTTTTTTTCTTTTTGAACCTCTTTTTATCCCCTTTCTTCCCCCTCACGATTTGGGATCTCTTCTGATTTGGTTAAACCATATTTTCTTGGGGCTGGTGCCACACTTTTAGTATTTTACTTGCTCTTTCATATACTCTTATCTGGACAAAATAACAAGGCGGAAAAATTCACCACAAAAACAAAAGAACAAGAGGCAGTACCGAAGGCTAGGGACCTAATCAATACAGACATTGGTAATATGTCAGATCTAGAATTCAGAATGACAATTCTCAAGGTTCTAGCCGGGCTCGAAAAAGGCATGGAAGATATTAGAGAAACCCTCTCGAGAGATATAAAAGCCCTTTCTGGAGAAATAAAAGAACTAAAATCTAACCAAGTTGAAATCAAAAAAGCTATTAATGAGGTGCAATCAAAAATGGAGGCTCTCACTGCTAGGATAAATGAGGCAGAAGAAAGAATTAGTGATATAGAAGACCAAATGACCGAGAACAAAGAAGCTGAGCAAAAGAGGGACAAACAGCTACTGGACCACGAGGGGAGAATTCGAGAGATAAGTGACACCATAAGACGAAACAACATTAGAATAATTGGGATTCCAGAAGAAGAAGAGAGAGAGAGGGGAGCAGAATGTATACTGGAGAGAATTATTGGGGAGAATTTCCCCAATATGGCAAAGGGAACGAGCATCAAAATTCAGGAGGTTCAGAGAACGCCCCTCAAAATCAATAAGAATAGGCCGACACCCTGTCACCTTATAGTAAAATTTACAAGTCTTAGTGACAAAGAGAAAATCCTGAAAGCAGCCCGGGAAAAGAAGTCTGTAACATACAATGGTAAAAATATTAGATTGGCAGCTGACTTATCCACAGAGACCTGGCAGGCCAGAAAGAGGTGGCATGATATTTTCAGAGCACTAAACGAGAAAAACATGCAGCCAAGAATACTATATCCAGCTAGGCTATCATTGAAAATAGAAGGAGAGATTAAAAGCTTCCAGGACAAACAAAAACTGAAAGAATTTGCAAACACCAAACCAGCTCTACAGGAAATATTGAAAGGGGTCCTCTGAGCAAAGAGAGAGCCTACAAGTGGTAGATCAGAAAGGAACAGAGACCATATACAGTAACAGTCACCTTAAAGGCAATACAATGGCACTAAATTCATATCTCTCAATAGTTACCCTGAATGTTAATGGGCTAAATGCCCCAATCAAAAGACACAGGGTGTCAGAATGGATAAAAAAACAAAACCCATCTATATGTTGCCTCCAAGAAACTCATTTTAAGCCCGAAGACACCTCCAGATTTAAAGTGAGGGGGTGGAAAAGAATTTACCATGCTAATGGACATCAGAAGAAAGCAGGAGTGGCAATCCTTATATCAGATCAATTAGATTTTAAGCCAAAGACTATAATAAGAGATGAGGAAGGACACTATATCATACTCAAAGGGTCTGTCCAACAAGAAGATCTAACAATTTTAAATATCTATGCCCCCAACGTGGGAGCAGCCAACTATATAAACCAATTAATAACAAAATCAAAGAAACACATCAACAATAATACAATAATAGTAGGGGACTTTCACACTCCCCTCACTGAAATGGACACACCATCCAAGCAAAAGATCAACAAGGAAATAAAGGCCTTAAACGACACACTGGACCAGATGGACATCACAGATATATTCAGAACATTTCATCCCAAAGCAACAGAATACACATTCTTCTCTAGTGCACATGGAACATTCTCCAGAATAGATCACATCCTCGGTCCTAAAGCAGGACTCAACCGGTATCAAAATATTGGCATAATTCCCTGCATATTTTCAGACCACAATGCTCTGAAGCTAGAACTCAACCACCAGAGGAAGTTTGGAAAGAACCCAAATACATGGAGACTAAACAGTATCCTTCTAAAGAATGAATGGGTCAACCGGGAAATTAAAGAAGAATTGAAAAAAATCATGGAAACAAATGATAATGAAAATACAACGGTTCAAAATCTGTGGGACACAACAAAGGCAGTCCTGAGAGGAAAATATATAGCGGTTCAAGCCTTTCTCAAGAAACAAGAAAGGTCTCAGGTACACAACCTAACCCTACACCTAAAGGAGCTGGAGAAAGAACAAGAAAGAAACCCTAACCCCAGCAGGAGAAGAGAAATCATAAAGATAAGAGCAGAAATCAATGAAATAGAAACCAAAAAGACAATAGAGCAAATCAATGAAACTAGGAGATGGTTCTTTGAAAGAATTAATAAAATTGATAAACTCCTGGCCAGGCTTATCAAAAAAAAAAAAGAGAGAAAGGACCCAAATAAATAAAATCGTGAATGAAAGAGGAGAGATCACAACTAACACCAAAGAAATACAAACTATTATAAGAACATACTATGAGCAACTCTACGACAACAAATTTGACAATCTGGAAGAAATGGATGCATTCCTAGAAACATATAAACTACCACAACTGAACCAGGAAGAAGTAGAAAGCCTGAACAGACCCATAACCAGTAAGGAGATTGAAACAGTCATTAAAAATCTCCAAACAAACAAAAGCCCAGGGCCAGACGGCTTCCCGGGGGATTTCTACCAAACATTTAAAGAAGAACTAATTCCTATTCTCCTGAAACTGTTCCAAAAAATAGAAATGGAAGGAAAACTTCCAAACTCATTTTATGAGGCCAGCATCACCTTGATCCCCAAACCAGACAAGATTCCCATCAAAAAAGAGAGCTATAGACCAATATCCTTGATGAACACAGATGCAAAAATTCTCACCAAAATACTAGCCAATAAGATTCAACAGTACATTAAAAGGATTATTCACCACGACCAAGCGGGATTTATTCCAGGGCTGCAAGGTTGGTTCAACATCCGCAAATCAGTCAATGTGATGCAACACATCAATAAAAGAAAGAACAAGAACCATATGATACTCTCAATAGATGCTGAAAAAGCATTTGACAAAGTACAGCATCCCTTCCTGATCAAAACTCTTCAAAGTGTAGGGATAGAAGGCACATACCTCAATATCATCAAAGCCATCTATGAAAAACCCACCGCAAATATCATTCTCAATGGAGAAAAACTGAAAGCTTTTCCGCTAAGGTCAGGAACATGGCAGGGATGTCCATTATCACCACTGCTATTCAACATAGTTCTAGAGGTCCTAGCCTCAGCAATCAGACAACAAAGGAAATTAAAGGCATCCAAATCGGCAAAGAAGAAGTCAAATTATCACTCTTCGCAGATGATATGATACTATATGTGGAAAACCCAAAGGACTCCACTCCAAAACTGCTAGAACTTGTATAGGAATTCAGTAAAGTGTCAGGATATAAAATCAATGCACAGAAATCAGTTGCATTTCTCTACACCAACAACAAGACAGAAGAAAGGGAAATTAAGGAGTCCATCCCATTTACAATTGCACCCCAAACCATAAGATACCTAGGAATACCTAACCAAAGAGGCACAGAATTTATACTCAGAAAACTATAAAGTACTCATGAAAGAAATTGAGGAAGACACAAAGAAATGGAAAAATGTTCCATGCTCCTGGATTGGAAGAATAAATATTGTGAAAATGTCTATGCTACCTAAAGAAATCTACACATTTAATGCAATTCCTATCAAAGTACCATCCATCTTTTTCAAAGAAATGGAACAAACAATTCTAAAATTTATATGGAACCAGAAAAGACCTCGAATAGCCAAAGGGATATTGAGAAAGAAAGCCAAAGTTGGTGGCATCACAATTCCGAACTTCAAGCTCTATTACAAAGCTGTCATCATCAAGACAGCATTTTACTGGCACAAAAACAGACACATAGATCAATGGAACAGAATAGAGAGCCCAGAAATAGACCCTCAACTCTACAGTCAACTAATCTTCGACAAAGCAGGAAAGAATGTCCAATGGAAAAAAGACAGCCTCTTCAATAAATGGTGCTGGGAAAATTGGACAGCCACATGCAGAAAAATGAAATTGGACCATTTCCTTACACCACACACAAAAATAGACTCAAAATGGATGAAGGACCTCAATGTGCGAAAGGAATCCATCAAAATCCTTGAGGAGAACACAGGCAGCAACCTCTTCGACCTCAGCCGCAGCAACATCTTCCTAGGAACATCGCCAAAGGCAAGGGAAGCAAGGGCAAAAATGAACTATTGGGATTTCATCAAGATCAAAAGCTTTTGCGCAGCAAAGGAAACAGTTAACAAAATCAAAAGACAACTGACAGACTGGGAGAAGATATTTGCAAACGACATATCAGATAAAGGACTAGTGTCCAGAATCTATAAAGAACTTAGCAAACTCAACACCCAAAGAACAAATAATCCAATCAAGAAATGGGCAGAGGACATGAACAGACATTTCTGCAAAGAAGACATCCAGATGGCCAACAGACACATGAAAAAGTGCTCCATATCACTGGGCATCAGGGAAATACAAATCAAAACCACAATGAGATATCACCTCACACCAGTCAGAATGGCTAAAATCAACAAGTCAGGAAATGACTGATGCTGGCGAGGATGCGGAGAAAGGGGAACCCTCCTACACTGTTGGTGGGAATGCAAGCTGGTGCAGCCACTCTGGAAAACAGCATGGAGGTTCCTCAAAATGTTGAAAATAGAACTGCCCTATGACCCAGCAATTGCACTACTGGGTATTTACCCTAAAGATACAAATGTAGTGATCCAAAGGGGCACGTGCACCCGAATGTTTATAGCAGCAATGTCCACAATAGCCAAATTGTGGAAAGAACCTAGATGTCCATCAACAGATGAATGGATCAAGAAGATGTGGTATATATACACAATGCACTATGCAGCCATCAAAAGAAATGAAATCTTGCCATTTGCGACAACGTGGATGGAACTAGAACGTATCATGCTTAGCAATAAGTCAAGCAGAGAAAGACAACTATCATATGATCTCCCTGATATGAGGAAGTGGTGATACAACATGGGGGCTTAAGTGGGTAGGAGAAGAATCAATGAAACAAGATGGGATTGGGAGGGAGACAAACCATAAGTGACTCTTAATCTTACAAAACAAACTGAGGGTTGCTGGGGGAGGGGGTTTGGGAGAAGGGGGGGTGGGGTTATGGACATTGGGGAGGGTATGTGCTTTGGTGAGTGCTGTGAAGTATGTAAACCTGGCGATTCACAGACCTGTACCCCTGGGGATAAAAATACATGTTTATAAAAAAATAAAAAATTAAAAAAAAGAAAAAGTAAATCTTAAAAAAAATGCTCAGAAATTCACAATAGATATTGCTGTAAATGCCAAAAAAAAACCCCACAATATTTATGTACAAGAAACTTAGCTGTAGAGCTTAAAACAATTCACTCATGCAATGATCTGCCTTATCACTGAAGATTTTGATTCATGATATCTAAGTTGAGTAGAAGGGTTTTTTTATTATTATTTTGTTTTTTTGTTTTTGAATTTTCATAGTTGAAATACTGGTGATTCACTTCAGAAACTATTTATAAAATAGTATGTTTTGACATAAAAGAACATATTTTCAATTTTTTAACTTAATAATTAACTTTAGCATTTTGGCTGGATAATTGATGTGTAAAGATATGCAATTAATTTTAAATTACAACTCTCAGTAAAATATGAAACTTTATAAAGTATTTATAATTGTGAACTCTAGTATCATATTGAAGAAATGTTTCTGCAGATTTAACATTATGTGTTTTGATTTTCATTTTATATTCATGCAAATTCATGCTATTATGAATATGCTTATTCATAGCATCTAACAATGAATTTTAATGAACAATTAGAAATATGGATTCACAAACATTCATTAAAAATGCGTGACTATGTTGAAGTGTTATGAAAAGCAGCAACTGTCCAGGCTTAACAACACATTTTTTTCAGATTTTAGTTCATTGAACTCTTCTAAAGATATCTTATTAGCATAACAGAGTAATTTTTTAAGGTTATGGTTAAGTTGCTTACACATAAATTTAAACATCATCACAATAAAACCATACTCTCTTGTATGTGACAAAATATTAACATATACAAACTCTACTTTATAAGTAAACATTTTGAGTAGGATAGGAAAATATAAAAACTTTTTCTTAATCATTTCATCTGACAGGAAGATCTTAAAATTTATCAGAAGCCTGTGTAGAAGTGGTCCAGATATGGGGAGACTCAAAATAATCTCTGAACTGTTTTTTTGTTTTTTTTTGTTTTTGTTTTTGCTTTTTCCTTGCCTGTGAATGAAGAGGGATGCTCACACACTCTCTGAAGAGTAAAGTGAGGTTTCCACTCCCTCAGTGATGAGATAATACACATGAATCCCTATGAAGACACAGACAAGGTAGAATTCTACAACACTGAAGAATTGAACTGATAGACAACCAACACTGAAATTTGATTGACCTGTAAGTAGAAAGAAGATGGAACTGGGTGGGCAGGAGAGTTCAGTGCTTGGTCTCTATAGCCTTTACCTCATGACAGCCTGAAAGGATCAAACTCATGACCACTCCATTCTTTGCTCTTATAATTTCCACATCCATGAAAACACCGAAAATTCTTAAAAAAACAAAAACAAAAACAAAAAAACTGATGGGTAAAAATTGGTTAGAAAACAGGTGAGAGCATACTTATTATAGTCTCCAAGTCAGGTTAAGGGGCGGGGGTGGGGGGGGAAGTCTGGTAGGAATTTAGCCTGGATGGACTCCATGGTTTTTAAGAGATAACATGTATTTCTTGTGTTAAGGAAAATATTCAAACTCGAACAGAAGACAAAAGGATGAACTAAATGTCTTTTCAGTATCATAATGACACACTGTCTTATAGGACCACCCAGAGTGTATTTAATTATCTAAGGAAAGCACTCTGAGTTTTTGTTTTTGTTTTTGTTTTTGTTTTTGTTTTACTATTTATCATTGATAACATCCCAGACTCTATGCTGTTACACGTTTACTTGTATATTTTTTCCCAGTAGAAGTGAAAATGAATTATGTTTATTAGAGGAGATAACTCCAAAGGTTCAGTTTTTCACTCAGTGGGATAGTAACCTATTGTCTCTAATTTAGCAAACTTGTCATTGCATGTCTTCTTTGACTACATAAATCTCCCTCAAAACCCCTTTCAACCAACTTTACTATCCTGCTGATGCCCTTGCTAGATAAATCTTTACTATATTTGCAGTCTATATTTGTAAATTATATTCTGACACTACCATAGTGATGAAGGGAAGATACTACTACAGTGGAGTGGAAATTCTCTAGGTTTCTGCTCTTGATCATGTGAACAGAGAGCTGCATGCTTAATTTTCTTTGTTTGGAGATACATTCCCATCTGGATTTTCCTACCTCCCTCTACAGTCTGGTTTTCAATGCTTTTTTTCTCCAAAAACCAGCTTAAAATCGCCCCAAATCTCTTGTTCTATTAATATCTATTCTAGAAAAACTAGAATTCTATATGAACCCAAACTTCTACCCTTTTCATGTCTGTCCAAAGCTGCAGCTGCGACTACAGGCTGCCAAGTAGAAAAATTGGTAAACTAACACCAGCATATATTCATGGTTACTAGAGAAGTAGAATAGCAATCTTACTATGCTCTATCAGTCTGGTCTCCATATTCTTAGAAATTCTCAGCAGGTGCCCTTGTTTCTTGCTCAAGGAAAGTAGATACAATAGGATATAAATGTTCTCTACTTCTTGATATTAAAAAAATGTACACATATATAAACCTACCTGAATTTACCTGAAGCCACATCCTTCCTTTGATGATCAGTAGTAGATAAATGATTCATAATGTTAGGTTTACATTAAACCATAGATTTAGGAATATATAATGAGAAATAGTTATAAATAATAATAAAAGCAGGATACAGAAATGAATGGTAGGAATATATCTTGTAAAAAGTTACATAGGAATATTGCATAGGAAGTATTATTTGAAAATACAAATTATAGGAATATATAATGAGAAATAGCTATAAATAATAATAAAAGCAGGATACAGAAATGAATGGTAGGAATATATCTTGTAAAAAGTTATATAGGAATATTGCATAGGAAGTATTATTTGAAAATACAAATTATTCAGAATGGCTGGCTGTCTCTTGTCAGGTTTTTGATTATTTTAATTTTCTTCTTCACATTTTATGTGCTTCAAGTTCCAACTCTCTGGATCCTTCAAAAAGTGTTTTGGGCCTACCCAGTTTGGGTTTGTTTTCTTAGAAAGATGCTCTCAGGGGCACCTGGGTGGCTCAGTGGGTTAAGCCTCTGCCTTTGGCTCAGGTCATGATGTCAGGGTCATGGGATCAAGCCCTGCGATCAAGCCCTGCATCGGGCTCTCTGCTCAGCAGGGAGCCTGCTTCCCTCTCTCTCTCTCTGCCTGCCTTTCTGCCTACTTGTGATCTCTCTGTCAAATAAATAAATAGAATCTTAAAAAAAAAAAAGAAAGAAAGAAAGAAAGAAAAAGATGTTATCATGTTTCCTCAGGTTCTCTGGAAAATAATTCCCCTCTTCAGAACTGGAGGTTTTTCTCAGTTCAAGGTGGGCTTTTGTTTGTTTGTTTGTTTGACTGCTATGTTTCCTTTTGTTTTCCTTGCTATTTTAGTTTTACTGGAGGGTAAATACCTTTCGCTGACCTTTCTATACAGCAGTCCTAAGTCCAGCAAATAAGTCCATCCCTACTAAGTCACATATTTTTTTCCCAGGGATATTATACTCACTGTATGTGAAATGTTTCCCTTTTATCAAGTATCTTAACTTAATGATCTATGGCACACAGATTTACGAATTTACAGAAGAGATATGTTAAACCATCAACTGAGATGTTTACTTTTATAACCAAGCAAACGTTCTCTCAAAGAATCATTTTCCTCTGAATTTTATATACAATCTAATTTTGGGGGCAAATATTATACATGTGTACTAATTTTTGAAGCCTTCTTCTATTCTTTCCTAGGCTGTCAGAGAGATTTTTAAAAAGCTAGATAAGCTTGTAGGTAAGGTTTTAAATTATCTACATTTATGAGTGAATAGATTTTCGTAGCAACTAATCTTTCCAGTGTATCTATTTGAACATTAGTTATACAAAGAACATGAATACTTGACAGGGTTTTTTATTTTAGGGTGTGATGTCTAAATGCTAGCAATAAATATTTTAGTAGTTAATGAATGCTTTAAGAATTAAAACATATATTTCAGTCTGAAATATAGCTACTCTAACTTCTTCATCTAAATAATGTCACGTAAAAATAAATGAAACTAAATAGGCTAACAATATTTTAAATCCACCGGAATTAATGGAATGGAGAAAAATAAAAGAAGAAAGTGATTTGGAGAGTCAGCAAAAGAAAAATCCCTAGGCTTCTGTAGATTAAAGGAAGCTACTGTGGCACCTTTCTTTCATTGAATTTAAATGATATATTTCTTCACACGTACTGCATTTAAAGATGTATTACAAAATGGAATTTTAAAATGACACTAAATTTTAAAAAATGAGATTGAAGAAATTCTAAGATGCTTGACTTCTACATGGAATTACATATACTTTGAGGTTCTTTTCTTCTTGTGATTAAAGAGAGACAAAGACTGAACTTCCTGTGTTAATTGATTCAGCCAGCACTTATTAGGCACCCGCTATGTCTAAGTTTGTTACATATTCTGAAAGCTGCCTTATGATAATGAGTGAAATATGTAGTACACTGAAGATGCAAAATGTGCTCCTAAACAAAAATGAAAAATACTTTGATAATTAGAAATAAGAAATTTACTAGGATATCTTAAACATTTTAGAAGTAAGATGTCCTGGTAAAGTTCTCATTTCTAATCATCAAATTCTTTTTCATTTTTGTTTAGAAACATTTTGCATCTTCAATGTATTGTTATACATTTCATGCAAAGAAAAAAAGAGGCAAATAAAAACCAGATTCTTTTTTTTTTTTTAAAGATTTTATTTATTTACTTGACAGAGACAGAGAGATCACAAGTAGTCAGAGAGGCAGGCAGAGAGAGAGGAAGAAGCAGGCTCCCTGCTGAACAGAGAGCCTGATGCGGGGCTCAAACCCAGGACACTGAGATCATGACCTGAGCCAAAGGCAGAGGCTTTAACCCACTGAGCCACCCAGGTGCCCCAAAACCAGATTCTTTTTTTTTTTTTTTTTTTAAAGATTTTATTTATTTATTTGACAGAGAGAAATCACAAGTAGATGGAGAGGCAGGCAGAGAGAGAGAGAGAGGGAAGCAGGCTCTCTGCTGAGCAGAGAACCCGATGCGGGACTCGATCCCAGGACTCTGAGATCATGACCCGAGCCGAAGGCAGCGGCTTAACCCACTGGGCCACCCAAGCGCCCCCAAAACCAGATTCTTAAATAGAGAGCCAACTGGTGGTTGCCGGAGCAGAGGTGGGTAGGAGCATACGTGGAATGGGTGAAGGGGATTAAGAGTACACTTAAAGGTGATGAGCACTGAGCAATGTATAGCATTGTTGAAAGATTACGCTGTACAGCTGAAACTAATGTACCACTGCTGTTAATTATACTTCAATAAAAAAGAAAAAATGTGGAATTAATATAGATATTATTGCTTAAGTAAAAAGTACCTGATGTTAATTTACCAAGTTAGGGTGGATCTTAATCTTCTCTCCTCCTAAAATACTTAGTCACACTTTAGTGACTCCCTCTAAAGTGTGAAAAGGGAAAAATAGTAACTTTACACAGGGGTAACTTGGAACACCTATGTTAACTAAGTGATCGAAGTTAACAACATCAATCGCAGTGGGTAGACATCGGGTATTCTGACGTGATGTGATGACAAGGATATTTGACTTCTCTGGCATTCTTCCCCAAAACCATAATCCCTGTCCAATCATGAGAAAAGCACCAAATAAGCCCCCAAATATGGAAAGCTTTACAGGATATTTTCTCTGTACTCTTTGAAACTGTCAAAGTCACGCAAATCAAATCCTGAGAAACTTACAGAAGAAACTAAGGAGACAAATACAGTCAAGACACAACATAGTATCTAGTATGGGATCCAGAAACAGAAAAAGAATATTCATAGAAAAATTGATGAAATCCAAATAAAATATGCTTTATTTTGCTTAATAGTAAATTCAAGAGTATGTGCTAATGATAATTTCTTAGTTTAACAAATAGAACATGGTTATGTTAACACTAATGGAAATCAAATAAAGTATACATGGAAACACTCTGTACTATCTTTGTAACTTTCTGCACATGTAACTTTATTCCAAACTAAATGTGTGTGTGTGTGTGTGTGTGTGTGTGTACTCTACCCCCAGAATATGGAATATCTACAGATACTATTTGGAAACCTTCTGACAGTAAGAAGGCAGGCTTTCACTATTTATCATTCAATACCTAGTTTAAAAACTCAGACACATATAAAATAGTTTAAAAACTGCTAAACTATAGGGGCGCCTGGGTGGCTCAGAGGGTTAAGCCTCTGCCTTCGGCTCAGGTCATGATCTCAGGGTCCTGGGATCGAGTCCCGCATCAGGCTCTCTGCTCAGCGGTGAGCCTGCTTCCCCCCTCTCTCTCTGCCTGCCTCTCTGCCTACTTGTGATATCAGTCTGTCAAATAAATAAAATCTTTAAAAAAAAAAACAAAAACTGCTAAGCTATAATTTGTGAGAAATAAATTTATTAGACTACCATGTTTTTGCTGTTAGCCTTTTTTTTTCCAGTCAAAATACTGCTTTCCAACAGTACTTGGGTCAGTTCCATTTTCATTCCATGCTCTGCAGTAAAGTTATGCTATACATTTGTAACACAGTTAGATTCACTTTTCACATGTTGTAGTCCATCACTAGAGTTCTTGACATTCTGGTTGATTCTTTTCTATTCTTTTTACATTTTCATATATTAAAGTTCATACTTTGTACACTGCATTTCCTGAATTTGGACAATTACATAGAATGATGTATCCAGCATCCCAGTATCAAACAGAACATGCCTAGCACCTTAAATCATCCTTTGTATAGCCCTTTTGTCCTCAAACCACATTCCATGCTTCCAAAACCTACCATTGACTTTCTATTCCTATGTATTGGCCCTTCTAGAATGTTATATGAATGGAACATTACAATCAACAGCCTTTTATATTCTAGTTTCTTGCACTGGGCAAAATGTATTTAGATTCAAATATGCATTTGTATTTATTGATATATTTTTCTTTTTTATTATTAAAGTAGAGCTGACATACAATGTTATATTAGTTTCAGGCATTCAACATAGTGATTTGACAATTCTGTGCATTACTCAATGCTTACCAAATTAAGTGTAGTCACCATCTGTCCCCATGCAATGTTATTACAATATTATTAATTATATTCCTTATGCTATACTTTTCATCTCCTTGATACATTTATTTTATTTTATTTTATTTTATTTTAAAGATTTTATTTATTTATTTGACAGAGAGAGATCACAGTAGGAGAGAGGAAGGGAAGCAGGCCCCCTGCTGAGCAGAGAGCCCAATGTGGGACTCGATCCCAGGACCCTGAGATCATGACCTGAGCCGAAGGCAGCGGCTTAACCCACTGAACCACCCAGGCGCCCAATACATTTATTTTATGACTGGAAGTTTGTACCCCTTAATCCCTTTCCCATATTGTGTCCATCCCTCCATCCCCCTTCTTCTGGCAACCACTAGTTTGTTTTCTATTTAGTTTGCTCTGTTTTTTCTTTCTTTCTTTTTTGTTTGCTAATTAGTTTTGTTTTTTAGATTCCATATGTAAGTGAAATAATATGGTATTTGCCTTTCTTGGTCTGACTTATTTCATTTAGCATCATACCCTCTTAGTCCATGCATGTTGTCAGAAATGGCAGGATTTCATTATTTTATGTGACAGGACTTCATTATTTTTAGGTTGTGTATATATACACCACATTGTGTATATATATATATCACCTCTTCTTTATCCATTCATCTATTGATAGACACTTGGGGGACTCCCATATCTTGGCTATTATAAATAATGCTTCAATAAACATAGGGATGCATATGTTTTTTCAAATTAGTGTTTTTGTATTCTTTGGGTAAATACCCTGTAATGGAATTACTGGATCATACAGTACTTCTATTTTTAGATTTTTTGAGGAATCTCCATAAACAGTATGGAGATTTCCATAGTGGTTGTACCAGTTTACATTTCCTCTAAATCCAAAGTGATTTCCTTTCCCCTATATCCTCACCAACACTTATTATTTCTTGTCTTTTTTATAATAGCCATTTTGACTAGTGTGAGGTGATATTTCACTGGGGTTTTGATCTGCATCTTTCTGATGATAAGTGACCTTTTCATGTGTTTGTTTGCCATCCGCACATCTTTTGGGAAAATGTCTATTCAGGTTCCCTTCCCATTTTTAGTTGAATTTTGTTTTGGTTTTGAGTTATATATTTTTTATATATTTTGGATATTAACCCCTTATTGGATATTTCATTTTCAAATATATTCTTTCATTCGTAGTTTTCCTTTTTGTTTTGTTGATGGTTTCCTTCACTGTGCAAAAGCTTGTTAGTTTGCTGTAGCCCTGTTTATTTTTGTCTTTGTTTCTTAATATATTTTTCTCTCTAATGTCAAAGAGATACTCCACTGTAAAGAAATAACAGTTTGTTTATCTATTCTTCTGTTAATGTACATTTTAGTTGCTTCCAATTTTTGGCAATTCTGAATAAAGCTGCTGGAGCATTCACAAACACCTGTTTGTGTGAACATGAGTTTTCACTTTATTTGAATAAACATCTCAGGAAGGGATCGATGGGTCTATTATGAACTGTATAAAGTTTTCCAAACTGTCTTTCAAAGTGGCTGTTTTCATTGGCATTCCCACCAGCGATGGATGGGAGTTCTTTTTGCTCTGTATTTATTTGTTGTTATTTAAAAATTATTTTCAACACCAAGATTCTGCCATATTCATCCCTCTAACTCAAGACCTCAGCACAGTGTTAGTTATTTGCTAACAATACTAAGAATATTGCTAATATTAGTGATAATTTGACTAGTTACTATGTAACTATGATATGGGTATTACAGCAGTTTATTAATTACCTTTCATTTATGTACTTCCTGTAAGTTTTATACAAAGTTGGGGAACAGAGAATGTTGACACAACATGGAACTGCTTTAAAATATTAATCTTCTAGGCACCTGGGTGGTTTGGTCAGATAAGCATCCGACTTAGGCTCAGGTCATATTCTTATGGTCCTGGGATCAAGGCCTATGTCTAGCTCCCCGCTCAACAGAGAAGTTCTCCCTCTGCCTTTGCCCCTACTCATGCTCTCTCTTTCCCTCTCTCTCTTTCTCTCTCAAATAAATAAATAAATAAATATTTATAATATTTATTATAATTATAAATAAATAATATCTATTCATATTTATTATAATTATTATAATAATATTATGATTTTTATTATTTAATTATTCTTAAATAATGCATGATTGATTGATTGATTGATTAATTAATCTTCCTTTTCAGTTCAGCTTCACATTTGCATTTTTCTGCTTGTGTGAACCATAGAACCCAAGTTAACCTCATAAAGAATTATAAATTCAGATTACTGACATTTACACAAAAGTCAGAAAATAGTCTAGATTCAGGAATCCATGACATGAAGGCAAGTGACACTTCAATTAGCATCGTCCAAATTCTATTAAACCTAGAGGTCATCCTTTAAAATAAAAGGCCTGTCCCATTATTTTATTTTATAATAGATGTTTTAGTAATCATCATGTAGATAACAGAATACCTGTAATAAAATAAGTTTGCAAGTGGTCTTATGAAAATATACTGGAAAATACAATGATATCAAAACCAGCATAAAATTCTACTTTGGAAAATATGTATCTGTAATATATATCTTAAAGGTTAACCTTTATAAAGGTTAAAAAAATAAAAACAATTGTCATACTCCAGTTACCTTCATCTACATGACCTCAGACATGTAGGGAAGGCGTGATGAGTGTTCAGTATCTATAATATATTCATCCCTAGGTGCCCTGGAACATCTGCTCTTTATTTGCGGTTTGATTCTTCTGCTTTAAGTTAGTTAAGCTGCTGAACATGCACTTCCTTGGTACTTCATTAATTTCAACTGGATTTTGTTGAGTTGTAGAAGATTATCATAGTTCAGAAGTTACAAATAACACCAGCGATCAAGTTATACTAGACACTTAAACCTCCTTTTTCTGGAGTTTTTGCCACTCATTTCCCTTTCTAGTGGGAACCAATTACCAGGCAGTCTCAAGAACTATTTGGAAAGACTTCTGTGTTCCACTTGAATAAACATTCTTATGATAAATGTAGCAAAAATAAAGCAATTCCATTATACGCATGTAATATATATATTTCACAGCTTTCCACTATATTTCCTTCCCAGACAACTTTCCTAGAATACCCTAGAGTTTACTGAGAAAAGTTATGCAGAGAAACATGATATTGTCTAAATCTAGCCTAATCCTCTAATTTATTTATTTATTTAAAAATTATAATTCTGGGAACAAAATGAGTTAGGGGTTAAACTAGACATAACTTCTTTGTGCCCTTTTTAGTCTGTACTGTCTCCCAGAAAAAGAGAGTCAATAGGCAATTTCATTCTAATTTATTTCTCTGCCTCCAGTTGCACCCTAATATAGTTTCCAATATATCGCATTAATTCAAATGTTTTTTCCAAGATGATAAATTTGAAGGAAAAAAAAAAAAAAAAGCTAGGTAGTACCATGCCAGGTCACAATTAAAATAATTTCCAGTCAACCATGAATAAGATTACCATGAAGTCATTATAGAATTTCTGACAGTGTCCATAATTAAGCCTATGGGCACATATAAATCTTTTGCCCATATACTGCCTGAATTTAAGAAGCTGATTTTAAAAATAAATAGCTTCTAAAATTTCTAATTCCTAAACACTTTCTGTCAATAGTATAGACTGATGGCTACAAATCCTGGGCTCAGTAAATTACAATGTAGGGCCAACCTCTATTTTCTATAAATGTTTCCATGCGTGTTTGCTTTCAGCAAGTTCAGCAACTGCTAAACTTTAAGTTAGTGCTTTATGTTTTTCCCTTTTGTTCTTGTTAGTGCAAACAGTTTTGACATGAACATAGAGTATGTTGTGTATTTAATAATCTTTGATGGGGAGTATATAATCAGGAATCAATGTGAACAAAGTATACAACTTTAGTTCCAAATGCAGAAAGTTTAAGGTAAATGTGTACAATTTGTAATTTGAAAGAAATAAATGAAAATTATCCTTAAACAAATCTAGAATTATTCATGTATCCCCAATTAGCAAATGGGCTGTGTTTTTACAGATTTGTTTTAAAGTTTCTTTTTGGGAAGAAATTAGTGTTTTCTTTAAAATGCAGTAATAATTATACTGGTTGGTTTCCCAGGATGTAGCTTAAACTTGTCATGATAAATTAGTAGGCTTTTGTGGTCAGGAATAACATTCTATCATTTGATCATTGTAGCCCCATTTGGATAATCAGGTTTTGAAAATACACAGCTCTCTCGTCTTCTCTCTTCTGCCTTCTGTGTCCTATTGCTTCAACCCCTGACCATTATGTAAAACCAGAATTTTTAATTCTTGTGATACAGAACATTCCTATAAACAATAATTAAAGAATCTACTGGTTGACCTTGATTGGCTATTGGGGACTTCAAAATGAGATGACTTTTAACTTCCTTTTACTGCTGATATTGAAAATTCTAATTTCTAGTTTTAAATAAATTTTGCCTTGAGGGTAACAATAGTCTGCACAATGAAGTAAAGATTGACAATGCTTTCAAAGAAGAAGGCAATAATTTTGCTGTGAAGTACTGCTGTAATAACTGTTAACAATATCTATTGCCATAAAGATATCACCACTGGTATGGATAAATAGATATATAAAGTTATTCATGTAAATATTTATCAAATGTTTAATTTTAGTGATAGTATGATTATTTTGAAGAACAAAGTACCATTATTAACAGGAGATAGAGGGTACTAAATATAAAGTGATGGCACAGAATACTAAAATTCTCTATCCTCCTGGGTGCTATTCTCAATTAAAATTTTGATTTGATTTTTAATGTAATAATCTGACTAGATATAGATATACAATTGCTTCTGTAACTCATATTGGCAAGGTATTATTAATGAATACTTAGAAATATTCATCTTTTACAGTTTTACCTGAGAAAATAAGATCTGGACATCAACATTTAGATATAATATCAATGAAGGTATTTTAATTACATGCTTACATATCAATTAAGATATACTATGCAATTATAAAAAATGTTTAATAAGAGTATAGATCAGTCCAAGCACAACTAAGAATAAAACATATTAATATTTGTTGTTAATCCCTCTTTTCTATTCATTTTCCTTCTTCACCCCGGCTTCAGGCATTTACCAGTGCATTCACGTTCCCTCTCTTCCACTAAAAATTATTTTCTAAGAAAAACTGCTTGGAGTATGGAATGTGAAGTGGGTTAGCCAGGTACAGATGGTGAGAAAGCATTGAAACCTAAGGAGCAGCATGAGCAAAGGCCAGAGGTGAGAGAAAGTATGACCTAATCAGGAAAATGCCAGTAGTCACCTTGTCACAGCCTTCAAAAAAGAAATAGGCTTTATCTTCATGAGAGAGTTAATGACTATATAACTTATCACAAAGAATTCAAATATAGTTCCATATGCTGAGAGTTGAAATTGTACTAATGCTGCTGCAACAGTATTATGCAACAGTACTAATGCTGCTGCTGTTAGTGTTATTTCTGGTGAGGGGTGGAGGAAGTTAAAGGCAGGGAGTGGTTTTATATGTGTGTCGTCTTGTTATTGTTCTGGGAAGGTGATCTAAGTGGCTATATATATATATCTATATCCACAAGTCTGTGATGGACATGTTTATAAACAGAACCCACATTCCAAGGTAGCCATGAAATAATGAAATTGCTTTCCTGAAACAAATCAAATCCTGATAGGATATACGGGTGCTCTGTGCTACCTCCATCAATTTATGCAAAAATCTGGAGTTCTAATCAGTCATTCATTAATTTATTAACTACGTAAACATCTATCTAGTATTTACTAGAGCAATTCTGGGAATTTAGCATTTAATGTTCATGTAACAAGAAAGTCAAGGGCCTCACCTCACGCACCTCATGGGATTTCTATTTTAATGGTTTAAGTTCTGGCACTTATGACTGAGATGTCCTTTGTTCTGGTCTCTTCAGGTCTGAGAATTGGGTCACTTCTTCCATATTGCGTATGGGATCCAAGAATCCTTACCAAAATGGTATATGCCAACTACTTGGTACAGTGTCCTAGAATAGAGTTGTGTGTTCCCAGTTCTTAGAAGATGAACCAGTATTTCTGTCTCTCATCTCATGACACCATTCCCCCCATTAAGGAGTTCATCAGAGATGCTCTTCATCTTTTCTTCAATACCACTGTCCTATGTAATCAAGTCAGTCAGTTTAGTTTTTAATAAAAGAGGGAAGAGCTTTTAACCCAAAGTTGCTTCTTCTCAGCTTACAAACACCACCAAAGTAGGAAATTACAAAACTTCTCTACCCAAGAAAAGGAAACAAAGCAAAAGTACATGAGTTGTTATAAAAATGCATATCCTCTGAACTACCCAGCCACAAATGTAAGACGAATATCTGCTTCTTACTTTTAGAGTAGTCCTATACTGTTTAGATTCTATAATCTAAATTCCTTATATAGTGGATCAACACTCAGTCAGGAAAAGGAAAAGTTAGGCAATTAGGGAGGAACCAGTGTTAAGCTGATAGTTGAGTTAGGGCAAGTGGTGAATCTGAATGAGGAGAGCCACCTGCAGGAGTTGGCAAGCAGAGGGCTCTGGAAGGTGACCTGAGGGCTTTGAAGCATCTGGGACTAGATGCACAAACAACCAGCAGCGATAATAGTGATAGAACAAAGGATTTCACTATGATATAAGCATTTCCTTTGAGTTCCAGCGCTTACTTGTGAGGAAGAAAATCAATGAAAAAAATACTAGCTAACATTTTCACAGCATCATTGTGTGCTAAGCATGGTTCTAACCACTTCACATCCAGTGATTTAAACATCATGGTAATTCTAAGTATTATATCCAATTTTCAGATGAAGGGGATAAAGTACAGATAAGTTATATAAGTATTCTACAGTATGGTTAGTAAAAGATCTATTAGTCAATCAAACCCAGTGATGTGATTCGAGTACGTGCTTTTAACCGCTGTGCTGCCCGAGATTCATAGCTTGGTAATGATGAGAAAAACACCCCCTGAAATCTAGGACTTGGTCTGGTACTCTCAGATGGACCACCATGTTCTTCTGTTGAACATCATCAATTTCACAAAATAGCAACATCAGATAATATCACTCTGTGACTAGGATGATTTCCAACAAAACATGATACTTTGTAACCCTATCTGAACAGACAAAACATGAACAATGTCTGAGCCACAAAAATGACCAGGCATACCCCTATCCTGGTAATAGAAATGACTGCTGCTTCTTTAATAATTATAGCTCTGTT
Organism: Mustela erminea; assembly: GCF_009829155.1. Classification (NCBI taxonomy): domain Eukaryota; kingdom Metazoa; phylum Chordata; class Mammalia; order Carnivora; family Mustelidae; genus Mustela; species Mustela erminea. Next base: position 36,674,403 of record NC_045628.1, on the reverse strand, counting down.
TCTATCCAGTTTTCCTTCCTTTTAGAAGAAACTGATTAAGAATCAATTACCCATGCTTCCTGAAGGCATCTGATCTGATGTATCAAAACCCCATGCTATAATAGTTTTCTTTTCTAACACCTTTACACTGAGACACCCCATGGTGTGTTTTTTTTCACTTGCAACAATCATTAAACCCAACTTGTTTAGCTACACATATCCCTGGTGGCCTTTGTCTAGAAGGAATTGATAGTGACTTTAAATTGTTATTTGGTCATTCAAAATGAGTGCATCTGATACTAACTAGTGAAGTGGAACAGAGTGGTTACAAAGATACATTAAAAAAAAATAAGAAAAAGAAGAGAAGGGCATACACAAAGAGGAAGCAAAGAGGTGACAGAGATAGAGAAATAGGGATATATTTGTATTGAGAGAGAGAGAGAGAGATTCCTTCCTTAGTCTCCCTTAAGAGCTAAATACTGGAGAAAAATATTTGGTTGATGATCATAGACTTTACAAAGCATTGCTTCCCCAATCATAATAATGATAAATTTATATTCTATAACTGGACTTAAATGCATTATCCATTCCAGTATTTTTCCCTAACTATAGAGAGAAAGATATTCAAGAAGCAGATAAGGGGGCATATGTGAGTGCAGAAGGGGTCTTCTGGAGCCACCCAAATGTCACATAAACATAGTCAACTCTGCAAACTGATGAAGCAAGGCTTTAGTAGTAAAATTCAAATACTAAATAATTTCTAAATATATATATATATATGTATATATATATATTTTCTGTGTTATAAATTGCATAAGAAAACACTATTTCAGAAGTGGCTTAAATTTATTATTAAATGAGATAAGAGCTTAGAACCTCACTCTCAAATTGTAATAGATGTGCCTATTTCTCAGCAAAATTATGTTGGGAATATCTTATAGTTCAAGGTTAAAGCATGAAAAATGATAATCATTATTAACATATATAAAAATTATATTTATATTATTATTGTCAGAGTATGTGTCTTATTGTGGTGCTAGAAAGTGGATGCCAAAAAAGTTCACAGTTGCCCATCCTTTTTCTTCACAAAAGAGTGTTAACACATAGATCTTAACTTGAGAGAAATGACCTTGGGGTTGTCTCTAAGCCTCGCTTTCTCCAGCCATGAGATCATCAGGTCAGCTCAATGTCACCTTAGATTAAAGTCAAACTAAAACCCTGATGGAATTAAATCTACTGCACTTTGCATTAAGAACAGTCTTTATGAAATCTCTGTTCATCCTCATTCATATTTATTTATTTATTTTAAGAGGTGAAATGCACAGTGTATTGCCCTTTGTTCTTCCAGTTCAATAAGTAGAAGAAAGTAAACTGAACTTATCTGGAAATGCATGTGTTGATTACTGATATTATCTACTTCCACACAAAACACTCCAATTATATCTTAGCCTTTGAATATGAAGTCAGCTAAAATTAGTCCACCTAAATTGGAAAACAAAACTAAATGAACAGCAGAGACCAACTCCTTCTTCCTTCTGTAACATTTGAGGGAAACCAATTTTAAGGAAAGCAAATCAGATCCTTCTTTCCCTATAGCATGCAGGGATTTAGAGGCAGAATGTGAAATAGAACTTTGTTCTAAATCTTGATTCAGTGCATCTGTGTGTGTCTGGGCATGTCTGTGTGCATGTATACATGCATTGTGGTTGGGTTTTTAAACAAAGCTATTTGATATCACTGAATTATATATAGTTCCTACGGAATATGATAACTGACCGATGATACTTATAAATTATACTCATTTAAATGATTAGGAAAATATATGTAGACCTAGAAATATAGATTCAATTATAAAACCATATGTAAAACAGAAAACATGGAATGTACCAGAAGAGTTTATCTTTTGAGCAATGGTATATTCTGGATAAATAAAAAAGATGAGTTGACCAAATGTGGGTGGTTGACTGGGAAAGGCAAAGAGCAAAGATTTGTAATACATTTTCATTGTAACTAAAGTAGATCTTTTGTTTTATAATCATCTTAGTACAGAAGAGAACTGCATTGTCAACATTTTTTTATTATTTTTTTCTTTAAAGATTATTTATTTTGAGTGCATGCATATGAGAGAGAGAGAGAGAGAGAGAGAGAATGAATGAATGAGCATGGGGTTGGAGCATAGGCAGAGGGAAAAGTAGACTCTCTGCTGAGCAGGGAGCCCAATGCAGGGCTCAATCCCAGACCCCAGGATGATGACCTGAACTGAATGCAAACGCTTAACTGACTGAGTCACCTAGGTGCACCCATCGTCAACAACATTTAACTGTTTTTGTCATTCTAATATAGCTAGAAAGATATTCAAATGTAACTCAAAAAGATAAATTTTATAGGAGACTGGAAAAGTCAGTTGCCAATTTCTCTTGCTGCTTTTTTAAAGGTAATACATTATTTTTCTCCACTTTAACAGCTTTTCCCATATGTCTCTCATTTTGATTAGTCTTTCTGTACTTATAAAGTCATTATGAACTTCATAATATTAAAAAATATATGGTTATTTTTCATATGTATCATGTTGTAAATCAACAAGAATAGCTTCAATTCTGTGGGTCAGTGTCTTTCATCAGTTTTGGAAAATTCTCAGCAGTTGTCTTTCCTGACCCATTCATTCTTTCCTCCCACTCTGGAACTACATTATCTGGAATCACAGATGTTTTAGATCTTTTCATTAGTTTTCTTATGTCCCTTAAGTTCTTGTTTAGTTTCTTCTATTCTTTTCTGTCTGTATTATTCAGTTCTGATATTTCCTCTAAATCTGTTCTTCAGAGTCACTAGTCAGTCTTCTGCTTTTCCAGATCTTTCAAAGCAAACTAATAAGTTCTTAATTTTGCATATCAAGTTTTGCAAGTCTATAATTTCCATTTGATTTTAAATAGATTCAGTTCTCTCATCAAACTCTTTATACTGTCATCTATTTTCACACTACTGAATATTTCTTCTAATATGTTTCCTATTGTTATTCTACAGTCTCTTTCATGTAACTTCGATAATTGAACTATTTGTGATTGTCTTCTTTTTCTCTCTCTTTCTGACTTTGACCATGTCATCTTTTTTGGTATGCCTAATATGTTTATATACTCATTATTCAGTTGAATTTTTTTCTCTGACTGCTTTAAGAGTTTGTCCTATTATCTCTGATTTTTTTCATTGTTTGAAAGTTTTTATTCAAATTCCAGTTTGTTAACATACAGTGTAATATTAGTTTCAAGTGTACAATATGCTGATTGAATACTTCCATATATCACCCGGTGCTCATCACAAGTGCCCTCTTTAAAATCCTCATCACCTATTTCTTACAAACACACACACACACACACACACACACTATCCTCTGGTAACCATCAGTTTGTTCTCTATAGTTAAGAATCTGTTTCTTGGTTTGCCTCTCTTTCTCTCTCTCCTTCCCCCCCACTTTGCTTGTTTGCTTTGCTTCTTAAATTCTACACATGAGTGAAATTATGCCATTATTTCTGTTTGTAAGTGGCTACTGATTCTTTTATCTTTCTCTGGTGAGGACCCAACTCTCCCCTGCTCTCAGAGAATACAGTGACTACTCATCTTAATAAAACACGAATGGTATTGACTCAAGGAAGGGATGCAGCCTTGGTTAAGTCTCAGTCTACTCTGGTAGTTGTATGGACTTCAATGGCTTTGTATGAATCCCAATGGCTTTCAAATGAGAATTATGTTTTGGTGGATGAACAGGTAAGGATTTTCATATGCACGTTTGTGTGTGTTACAAAGAGAAGAAAGGGCTAGAATACAAAAGTAAGGAAACAGAAGAGTGAGATAATAGTGACTGACTATAAGAAAATAAAATATAAAAATTTCAGTTTTTCTACAGGGGGGTAATTGATTTCTTTCCTTTAGTCTTGCCTGACATGATGTGTCTTAGTTTTATTGTAGGTCCAGTAAAGATACATTGAACTACTATTTGGGATATAATCTAAACAATAAATATAGTTTTTTAAAAATGACTGAGAAACAATTAATCTTTTTATATTAATTATTGGCACTCTTTCCCAAAATTATAAGAAAATGTTGAAAATCTGTTATCTAAAATTTTTAATACATTTAGATTTGAAGGATAATAATTTTATATAGATGGTTATTAAAGTAGATTCTGAAATCTCAGTCAAACCCCCTGCCATTAATAATGAAATGGTAATACATTTTTAAAGTTAATTAAAAAGTACAGAGCTTTTAAATTTAAAATTTTTATAAGATATATTTATTCTTAAAGATTTTGTTACCTGATATATACTAAAATCCTAGAAACTTTATATGTAAGAGACCATTAATTTATATATTTAATTATTTTAAGTTTGGCATAACAGTATTTCTCACTGTTAGCTTAAGATGATATCCAACTATTTTTTAAACTGAGACACTTTAGATTGACCAATTTGTAACACTCTGATAATTTTTCTGTTTCAGTCTCTTTACGTAAGTCTTTATTAACAAGCTCAATTTTGCTTACTCAAATGTTATCAAGGAAATTTGGATGCTTTATACATTTGTTACCCATTGACCTTGCAATAATTTCATTCCTTCAAAGTTTTGCCATAACCTTTGTTGCTCCTATTTGTTTTTGTTCCCTTTTCATTCCTTTTCTTTTCTTTATTTGTATAGTTTTCTGGAATTTTTTAGAATGTCAGTCTGTTCTAGGTAGTTCAAACCTTTCTTAGATGAAAAGTTTCATGAGAGAACAATTCTTAGGAGGAATTTAAGATACAATCGCTTTAGTTTAGTAGTTTGGAGTCCCACAGTATTTTTACATTTTCTATTTTATTCTATTCAGCTCAACAAAGTGTATGAGTGCTACCTTTATTCTTTTCTTACTTGTATTTTTATTTAATCACCAATGAATATTTATTTGTGAAGCCAGTGGCAAATATATGTTAAATATTTATGACTCCATTGAATAAAAGTCAGTCCTTATTCACGCTTCTTGGGGCTGTGTTTCAAAATATAATTTTATCATAAAATGAGTCATCAACTAGGAGAGACCATTTGACAAAATTAGAGCTTACCAAATAGGAACATACATATTCACAAAGAGAATATTATTACTTAGCATAATATTTTCTTGATTTTTAAACTGTTCTTTGTGGTAAGGATTTCTTTCATTATCTCATACATCTAAAAATGTATGCTTGGCATCGTCTTTTTCTCATTTTGCCTTATTTACTTAAACATTTAAGCTTATGTGTTGCAAACTTTTAAAAATCACTTTTATCATTTCTGCATGTATTATTCTTAATGTCTGCTATGTTTCCAGCACTGTTATTACTATTAGATAGTAATTCCTATAAAATATGTTCAGCATTGATTTCAAAGCTTAAATAAATTGAGGTGCCTGGCTGGCTCAGTCAGTAGAGCATACGACTCTTCATCTCAGGATTGTGAGTTTGAACCCACATTGGGTGTAGGGATGACTTAAAAAAATAAAATATTTAAAAAGTATTTAAATGACAATTGCATTTGTAACTATGATAAAATAGTCATTTTCAAATGGATATTTGTCAAAATAGGTAGCATGAGTTGTTAATATTAGAATAATAGTTATTCTTATTTAAGCAAAAGTTTAAAGGTTACCTACATTTTAAGAAGGAAAGGTGAAGAAAAGTAGATAAATTTAGAGAAGGCTAGCGTTAATAATCCCTTTTAAGCATAACTCTTCACATTCAGTTATTTACTTACTCTTTTATTACAGGTTGGATTCTCTAGGTACATTTTCACAAGTTGATATTATTTTCCATTAAAACTCAGCAAAAATGTTATAATTTTTGAAACCCAGATGGTTTGCTAAACGATCTGTATATTATTAAGTTCTATTCAGGAATGTATCATACTGCATAAAATAAACATAATAAGGTGAGTAATACAGAAATAGTGTTTTTTAATAATTTTTATGAACACATGAAGTGAAAGTTTCATATTAATTTAATAGCAAAAACTCTCTCTGTAACACAGACATAAAAAAACTAATTAGTGCATGCAGTAAATGTAGGTGAAGCCAATATTCGTGAGAGCTTTTTTTTTTTTTTTTTAAGTACTCACTGTTAACAATTTCATTTCTCTTATTCCTCTTTCACTGCAACAGCGACTTTCTTCTCTGTGTGATATGCTGAGGACAATATGAAAAAGTACTGATTTGATTATTTTAACTCTTAGAATTTCCTTAAAATGTCTTCATGTATGAATATCTGCCAACGCTTATTAGTAATACCTAGATCAGTTTATCATCATCTGCTCCATATATTTGTTAAGTTTCAGTTTCATGAGAATAATTGGATGTATAGTAACCCTAACTACATTTGTTTACATCTTTTTCCCTCGGATATAGTACCCCAAGTGAGAAGAAGATCTATTTATTTTAGGCTGCATTAAATCACAGTTTTAGAATATTTTTTTTCAAATCACAATTTTATAAAAAGGTTTTTTTACATCTGGAAAATAACTTGCAAGTTTAAATGTTTACTGATGATTTGAGACTGAGTTAGCTACAATTTACTGAATTTTTAGCAGAGTCAAATATTGTGCTTTATATTTTACTGTATAGGATATATAATGCCTTCTGTAAGGTTAATATTATTACTTATAATTTACATACAGTATACTAGACTTGAGAATGTTATTTTCTTAAGTTATCAAAGCAATGAGTTGCAGAGTCCAAATTTAAACTCAGTCTTCAAAAGGAATGCTGTATTGAGGCCTGTGTTTGTGCAGATTTGGGTTAAGCTGAATTTTCAACAACACTGCATATATATATATTACACTTGAACTTAATTAACTATGTAAATGAATTCTTTTCTTTAAATTAAATTCCAGTTGAGAATGTTTAGGTACTTGCTTGGTCCTGATCACTTAATTATCACTCAGAACAAGAATTATTTTTACCATGTTATTATATTCTGTATGGTTATTTGGAGAACTGTGAATTTCAGCTGTCATGTATATCATAACTAACTTTTACATGTGTTTTTACAATATTTGAGACAGCAATAATTCAATTACTACATTATGCCACAATTCACATAATCTGTAAAATTATTCTCACATATCCTATATTTCATACTAAAATGAATCCTATAACGAGTTCTATGATGAGATCATTTAATCTAAGCCAGGTGGTCATGAAGTCCAGCAAATAAACAAGACATGGAAAGAGTTAACCAGAATGATGGATGTCTTCCTTCCACATAGAGCAGAGTCTAGCCCAGCATGGGGCGTGGTATTATAACTACATATCTTAGAAAGAGTTTGGCTCACACATATCCCTAATCCAAGAGAGAAAAATAAATAGAAACATATCTGAGTGGGCCAAATCTCCTTGAGTCTCAAAGACTGAAACAAGAGACATGAATCCACCCCAAACTGAGATGAGAAGAAATTTAAGAGATTAGCAAGCAAAGAGACCGTCTTCTGGTATCATCATAAAGAACTGACCATTTTCCTGTTATAATACGTGACAATTACCACTTAGAATGTGTCTGGACTATTTTCTGGGTTTTCCTAGCAGGTGATCCTGACCTCCTGTGAACTCACATTGATAAGTAATAGGTTCCTGATTCTGGTAATATGGAAAACTTAAAAATGAAAAACAAAATCCTAACTAAAATGGACATAAAAAATATATGATGAACATTATTTTAAATAAGTGAAATTGGTTTTAAAAAAGAAGTGTGACTATCAGGGGCTGACAGCAAAAATGGAAGTGAAATCCACAGTAATAAGAAAATTATCTGAAGCAAGATTGACCCGGACTTCATTTAGAGGACCTGAATAATTAAGGGTGATACCAAATTACTCACAGTGTGTTAAAATATTGATTGTCAGATTGTATAGACAATCAATTATAAGGAACATGTCTAAAATATAAGACCAAAACATTGTAAACATTGTAAAGGGTTAAAAATGCTAACCAGTGAAATTTAGAGTAACATATGGGGCGCATGGGTGGCTTAGTGGGTTGGGCCTCTGCCTTTGGCTCAGGTCATGATCTCAAGGTTCTGGGATCCAGCCCCACATCGGGCTCTCTGCTCAGCAGGGAGCCTGCTTCCCCCTCTCTCTCTGCATGCTGCTCTGCCTACTTGTGACCTCTCTCTCTGTCAAATAAATAAAAAAAATCTTTAAAAAAAAGGAAATTCAGAGTAACATAGATAAACTTTTTGCAAACTGAAACACACACACATAAATTGAATTACATGAAGAATTTAAAGAGAGGTAAAACCTAAAACGAACCAAATGATCATAAATCAGAGGAAAATTTGATCAAGCTCACAGGTAATCAGGAAAATCCAAACTGAAATTGATATGCAATAACATTTCACAAATATCAGACTTGCAAAATTTAGTCTGGAAGTAAAGATGGCTGGCAACGAGGTGGAACAGTATGCATTCTCACACGCTGCTGGTCAGAGTGTAATTTGGTATAACTACTTTACAGTGCAATTTGGCTAGGAATATCTAATAAACTTGAAAATGTGCATATTTTGTAATTCAGCAATTTCCCTTTTAGGTATAATTGCCTGGAGAAACTCTTGTAGATGCACCTAAGGAAACATGTAGAAAATGTTCATTGAAAATGCATCTGTATTAGCAAAACACTTGAAGCCGTCTAAATTTGTAAGATATTACAGTGATGACTGATGAAAAGGCTGATATTACTGCAAGCATAGTGCTATGCATCAATGTCTATAAAACTTAACTTCCAATAACAAATTGATAATAATATATAGACTTAAAATACACATACTCATGCACACAAACACACACATATATACGATTAAAAAATTGGCCAAACTAGATCTACTCTATTAATGAATCAGTAGTTACTGAGTAAAATTAAACACAACATATAAAAATGGTAAATAACAAAAGCAGAAGTGTTTTTTACCATGGTTTGGCACAAAAGATGAGGTTGAGACTGGGAATAAGTATAAATGACAGACTACTTATATATAACACAATTGTTTTTTAAAAAGGAAAAATCAAGGGGTGACTTAGTCGTTAAGCATCTGCCTTGCGCTCAAGTCTTGGTCCCAGGGTCCTGGGATCGAGCCCCATATTTTCAATATAGTTGAACATTTTCATGCAGTAAATCATAATAACATCATAGGATCCTGTATCCAGGGAGTTAAAGAAGAATCAGAAAATTAGAAAAATACCTAGGAAAACAGAGTCTCTGAAATCTCCTCCTGGGCATACCCTGAACAAACAAAGGAAAAATACTCATAATATTTAAGTCCAGTGAATTAAAGAAGTTTTTTAGAGCTCTAAATAAATAAATGAATAAAATTCTGTCCATATCTTGCAAAGAAGATAGAAACTAAAACGACTTAAATTAGTGAGCTGGAGAAACAATGGTAAAAATATTTGAAGTCGCAGAAAACCATGAGGTTTGAAAAGGGAAGTGATAAACCCAAAGGCTTAACATACACATGAGAGCAATTCTATCAGGAGACAAGGAAATGGATGAAGGAAAGACAAATACTTACCAAATAATAGAAGTTGCCCTGGGACTGAAGAAAAGACCTGTGACTGCAGGTTGAAAGTGCTCATCTAATTCCAGAAGGGACTGATGAGAAGGAGACACAAAACTTGGCAGATCTTAGAAAAATTCCTGACCTAGAAAAATTTTAAAGTGCAAAAACGTCCTATTGCTGTTGGAGAGTCACAGCAAAGTGAACTCTCACTTTTTACTGATAGATAGGCAAATTGTTGTGGCATTTCTGTAAAGCAACCAGCCAATGTCTCTTAAAAATAAAATGCACATACCTATTCTTCTACCCAACAGTCTTACACCTGGGAATCTATCACAAATAATTTTAGAAAATGCAAGTAACTAAGGATATAAGTAAAATGTATTTATTAGAACACTGTTTCTGTGTGATCCCAGTAAATCATCAATGAAGAAATGATTGCAAAAAATTTGGTGCATCTACCTGATGGAACACTATGCAACTTCTAAAAGAATTGGCACAAAATTGTCCGACTGACTTCAAGGTATTTTCATACTATATTATAAAGTTAGAAGAACTAAGATAAAACTAATTTTGAATCATGTATAATATTCCATTTTTAGAAGGCAATTAATGACCATAACATTTTGTATTAGTGTATATGCAAGGCGCCCGGCTAGCTCAGTCGGTAGAGCATGAGACTCTTAGTGTATATGCATATGAAAGTTTATGTCTATGCATGTTTAAAGGTATTACACAAATTTATACATATAAAATACCCATATAAGAAAATTATTAAAAGTGGAAGGAAGTTATACTTAATGCTAATGTAGATTTTGGGTTGAAATGCAATTTGAAAACAGAGAAGGTTGAATGTATGACTGAAGGCCAAAAAAAAGTTGCCTTTGTTAAGAAAACATGCATGAAATGATATTTTGGATATAACTGTATATATGTATATAGATTAAGAAATATTATGCAGATTAATATAAATAGTAATATTTATATAACTATGAATCTAAATGAAGAGCTCTGAAAAAAATACATTTAGATCTAAATAGATTACCTCTTTAAGGATAACTCCTTTGTGTGAAGAGAAGATTATATGTATTAGGTTGTGTTGCAGCAAAACAAGAAACAACAAATAATCTATGAGTATCATGGGTTGCATATGTTTGCTTTAGCAAGGATACACATAGGCCATAAACATGTGTTACCTGTAGGGTAAGATTGGTTAGATTTGCCTTAATTCATCTTGCTATTAGGTTGTCAAGTATTGATACAGTTTATCTCTTTTTTTTATTTGAAAAAATTTTATATAAAATAATTAAAATTACTCAACAAATTTCTTGAAGAACTTAAACCTAAATGTTATCAAATTCTGTTGCAAAAAATGAGTTTATGTTTAATTCAATAAAAAATATAGATATTACAGATACAAAATTCTGGAATGCACGGCTTAATGATTTTTTGGTTCAACTTTTAAAATCAAAGAAACTGAGATCATATCCCACTTCTGACACATATCTCTGGAATCTTGGAAAATTATCTAACAGCTTCATGTACCAGTCCTCTTGTATATAAAACAGAAATAGCAAGAGGAAGAGTGAGGATAATAATAGATGATTAATAGTACTTCTGAAAATAACACACATGGAATTCTCAAACTGCCTGACACATATTAAATGCCAAATATAGGTTAGTTATAATAATTAAGGAGAAAGTCTTCAGTGAGAATAAGACAGAGACAATTAACACTAGCTCAGTGAACACTACCTGTTTGCTCTCAAGTTCGGAAGATTCACAAATGTCCACTCAAGGATTCAGAAAGGCTATGTGATTTTGCCATCCTTACTCAGATAATCTACCTCAAAATTTAAATTTTCTGGGGTGCCCGGGTGGCTCAGTGGGTTAAAGCCTCAGCCTTCATGATCCCAGGGTCCTGGGATCGAGCCCCTCATCAGGCTCTCTGCTCAGCAGGGAGCCTGCTTCCCCCTCTTTCTTTGCCTGCCTCTCTGTCTACTTGTGATCTCTGACTGTCAAATAAATAAATAAAAACTTTAAAAAAAATTAGATTTTCCAATTCTTGGTCCAGTGATCGCACACCTGAAACATTTTAAAAGCCCTAATTTACATTACTGATATATCTCTGAGTATATTATGAAGCATCTTCTGTACATTTGAATAAGGCCATTTGAAAATGAATCTTAATTCTTGAAACTTATGGTATGAACAGTTTTAGATCCATTACATGTTTATAGTCAGTTTATCTTTTATTCGTGGTAGGTATCAACTTCTATATTTCAATTGTTTAATATTTATATTGATTTATTTTTATATTTGCAATCTTCACAGAGATGGATTACCTTCAAACATTGGTTGTAACAATATCTTGCCAATGCTGTTCAGTAAAGGACTGGGGTAAGTAAATATGTATTTGACTTTGCTCATGGTTTCCACTTATTTAGATTCAGACAAACACAAGCTCATTTAATGTTTCATCTTGTGGAAATCCACTCTAGTTCTATCGAAGAGGTGGGTATCGTGCCCCATGGTCCCAGCTAGCACTTCTGTGGTTACTCTGACTCTTTTGTGGCTTAATGCTCAGAGCACTTAACCCTCTGAGCTAGTATGCTAGAATCTAATTACAAACTGACTTGTGAGTTTTTATAATTGTATACAAAGTATTTTGTTATCTCAATTACATACTAAAGTCATTAAAACAGGAAGAATTCCTTTAATTTCTTCTATAACTCCCCAGTTAGGAACACATCATATGATCACAGAATTTTATCTCTTGAAGGTAAGAAAAAATCATCTTTTAGATGCAAGCATCCTAATTAATTCAAAACGGGTGCAGGTGTTATGACTATGTCTAGGAGATGTTTTCCTTTTTGTTTGTCTTTTATTGTACTTATGCAAAAGACTACTAAATATTCAGAAAATGCTTTCAATTTTTTTTTTTTTTTTTTTTTTTTTTTTTTTTTTACTAAAGTGGGTTTAATATAAAGATATTGGAAGAACTGGAAGTTCACAGCATGCCCTAATTTCAGAATACTCGGAGATAAAAAAAGCCTTATTCTTAGAATTACAATTAAATACCTATGGACTTCAGGGAAATGTTACAATTTTCTATTTAGTTCACAGTAACTAGAAATAAGAATTTTATCTAAGTCTAAGGAAAAATGCTGCACTTTGACTTCTCTCCACCCTTTCCTTATGCCAGCAAGCCTAGCTAAATCAGAGAGCAAGTTCAAAGTGAAGAGCTAGCCATTTGAAACTACCTTGATCATGCGTGTCTTCTGTGGCATTGTGATAGCATAGTTTACAGATCTTGTGTGCACAACAGCTCTGAGATTACTTACAGATTAATTTTTAAAAATATTCTGAACATACATGGGGATCAGAGAACTCTATTGTAGAGTCCCACTGATGTTAAATAACATTTTATGGTCTGTTATTTGTCTCTTTTACAAAATAGGGACCATTGCCTCATTCAATCTTAGTTCTGAAAGTAAATAAGCATAATACAGGGATAGAAAGTGACATTTTTATACCGCTTGCCATTTTTCAAATACTTTATATTTGTTAAAGGAAGTATCCATTTCTTTAAGATTTATGTTTTTATTTTAGAGAGCATAAGCTTGAACAAGGGGAGGGGCAGAGAGAGAGAGAGAGAGAGAGAGAGAAAATCCTCTAGCTGACTCCCTGCTGAGTGTGGAGCTGGATGTGGGGCTCAATCCCAGGACCCTGAAATCATGACCTGAGCCAAAATCAAGATTTGGCTGCTTAACCAACTGAGCCACCCAGAAACCCTGAAATATCCATGTTTCTAGCCCTCTACTTGTATACTATATTATACTTGTACACTATATCTCATCATTTAGAATATGTCTCAAGTAATAGTCCCTTCTGTCTCTACATCAGCCTTTCTCTCCCTACTATAACATCAGATGAGAATATGAACATGTTATTTCTCTGTTCAAAGTATTGTTCATTGAGCTCATTATCCCTTGTCTCTATTGGCATAGTTCTCTGCTACCCTTTACAATAAAATGCCTTAACAGATTTATATTACATATATATGCATATATACATATACATATAAACACACACATATATAGTTAATTTAAATTACATATATATATAACTATACTTCTTTTTGCTCACAGAAAAATATCTCATGTCAAGATCTCTCTTGTCAATAATCTTTATTTTAGCTTTAAAAATAATGAATAATTTCCTTTTCTTAACTAAACTCTCATCGATATTTCATGTGTTTGTCCACCTCCTTATCCTTAATGCACGTGTTTCATGTGTCTTCTGGGACACCATCCTCTACTGGTTTGCTTCTTATCCACCTGTTTCTTCTTCTCAGTGACTTTTGCTGTTTCCTCTTCACTGTTTGGATCAATGAATGTTAGAGAATCCCAAGACTCTCCTCTTTCTACACTCATTCTTTCACTATTTAGTGATCTCTCCAAGTCCCATGGCTTTAAATAGCACATTGAAGCTCTCAATATGATTCCCAGACCATCTGTCTTTCTTAAAATCCGGGCTGGCTTTATATGAATTTGACAGCTATCAACAAAAAGATGGAATTGAGGATAAGATAGTGAAAGGGTGACCTAGATCTGTAGCATCTGGCCTTGGCTTATCTCAGCCAGCTCCATCTCACCACTCTCCTCCTGTTCTACCACATTCCAGAGTGTTTACAAATACAGTTCAGGGGGCGCCTGGGTTGCTCAGTGGGTTAAGCCTCTGCCTTTGGCTCAGGTCACAATCTCATGGTCCTGGGACTGAGCCCCGCATCAGGCTCTCTGCACAGTGGGAAGCCTGCTTCCTCCTCTCTCTCTGCCTGCCTCTCTGCCTACTTGTGATCTCTCTCTCTATGTCAAATGAATAAATAAAATCTTAAAAAAAAAAAAAAAAGAACACAGTTAAGGGGGCGCCTGTGTGACTCAGTCATTTGGATAGACAACTCTTGATTTTGGTCATGATCTCAGAATCCTGGGATTGAGCCCTGCATTGGACTCTGTGCTTAGCAGGGAGTTTGCTTGAGGATTTTTCTCTCTTCCACTCCTTCTGCTCCTCTCCACGCTCTCTCTCTCTCTCTCTCCTTCTCTCTTTAAAATAGATAGATAGATAAATAAATAAATAAATATTTTAAAAAATAGAGTTCAGGACCTTTGCAAAGGCTATTCTTTCCCATGGCATGCTCTCACCCCTCCTCCCCCACCCCAACCCATATCCGGATCTTTCAGCTCAGTTTTACAAGCCCTTCCTTATTATATATATATAGTTACAGTTATATATTTATGTATATTTTCTAGTCATCTAAATAAGTTCTCTATTATTCTCTCTGTCCTTACTATGTCATTCTCATCTGTTGTATCACAATTAGTATTTAGATATTTATTTAGATATTTATTTATTTCCTGATTTTTGTTTTTCTACTTCAATAGGCTGTAAGCTCCATGAAGGCAGAACCCATGACTGCTTTATTTATCAAGTATCTCCAGTTCTTGGAATATGCTAAACAGTCAAAAAGATCTGTTTAGTGTCTGACCAAACAGGATCATAAAGGGATAGATAAAAGAGTTCACTTAAAAGCAAAACAGAGGCTAATGAGGAAACAGAAAAAAAACACGAGAAGGTGATATAGAAACCAAAAGAAAGAGTTTAAAGAGGGATTAAGCTGTCAAAAATCACACACGTTGTTTACAGTAAGGTAAGACAAAATTGAAAATTGTCCCAACAGATGACAATGAGTTCAAAGCAACACCTTCAAAGATAGCGCTTTCAGTTTTCATATTCTAGAGTTTTGAGAAGTTAATGAAAGATAATAAAGTACAGAAAGCAATTGAATTTAGGCAACATTTCAAGATATTTTCACATGAAGATGAGCAAATTAGAGACGGTAGAGCAATAGCTGGAAAGGATGTGGTGATCACAAGAGATTTTGTTTCATTTAAACTGGTTTAAGGTGATACACACTGACTCTGCTATTATTCTGAGCTTGATTTACTTCCAGCTAGGTAGAATTGTGGCCAGTCAGTAGAGGAGAGCTTATAGAAAGTACTTTCATAATAACTAATACTTAATTATATTATACTGGCATATTTCAATCAATAGCAAGATTAAAAAATAGCCTAGGTAGAATACCCTATTTCACATATATAAATTTCCCCAGAGAAGTTGCATACAGAACTTTCATTTAAGCCTTTAGCTTATAACAGGGCTTTAGAAAATATGTTTCCAGTTATGTTAATTATTAATACTACTTGGTTTTAATACAAATTAGGAAATTATGAAGTATGACTTCTGCTTATCTTTAAACAATGCCCAATAGGAGTGTTCTGATTTCTTGTCCTAGAACATGTGACATTAGAAGTGGGGTTTGCCAATTCTCAAAACCAGAATCACAAAACAAAATATAGGCAGAGGCTTAGGGCCGAGAGAAAGCAGCTTAATAAATGGTACACTTGCATGTTTTATTTATTTTTTTTCTTACCCTGTTGCACCAATTACATTTTCTAGTACAATGTTAAATAGAAGAGATCATAGTCAACATCACTTTCTGAGCTGAGGAATATACTTTTCAGTATTTCACAATGTATGATGTTTGCTCTTGATATTAAGTAGACATCCTTTATCAGTTTCTGTTTCTTGTTTGCAAAATTATTTTTGATAAACCATGTATTTGTACTATATTTTATTAGCTTATTTCTTGTATTTAAAGAAAAGCGTGCATGTTTTACTTTTCTCCAAATTTTGTTGAAGCAATGAACTACATTGATTTTCAAGTGTTAATCCAAACCTACATTCCAGGAATGAAAACAGATTTGTTGTGAAGTATCATACTTCTATATTGTGGGATTTGATTTGTTGATATTTTGTTTAGTATATTTGCATCTATGTTTATGAGAATGAATAGCCAGAAATTTTCCTTTTTTTAAGTAGTATCTTGTCAGGGTTTTTTTGTTTGTTTTTTGTTTTTTTAAGATTTTTATTTATTTGACAGACAGATCACAAGTAGGCAGAGAGGCAGGCAGAGAGAGAGAGAGGAGGAGGAGGCAGGCTCTCTGCTGAGCAGAGAGCCCGATGTGAGGCTCGATTCCAGGCCCCTGGGATCATGACCTGAGCCAAAGGCAGAGGTTTTAACCACTGAGCCACCCAGGCACCCCTATCTTGTCAGGTTTTGATAGCACAGTTACTTTATGTTCATAAAGTAATTTGGGAAATATCTTTATTCTTTGGAACAATGTGTGCAGGGAAGGTGACATCTCTTTCTTAAATTATTAGAATAATTCAATATTCAAGATACCCCAGTGTTATCTTGAATGAATTTCATTTGTTGGAAGTTTTTAGTCATAGGTTCAAATTTTCAATAAGTAAAGACCAGTTTTAAAAGATTTTGTGTATTTCAGAATTTGTGTATTTTAAGGAATTTATAAATATTATGAAGTTATTAGGTTTATTAGTAAAAGGTTTTATTCTATTCTACTATTTTCTCTTTAGTGGCTAAAGTTTTTAGTGGTGCTTACTGTTCACTCCTAATATCGGTTATTTTTACCTCTTCTTTTTTTTTTTTTCTTAATGATCTTTTTGAGTTTATCCATATTATTAGTTCCTTTCTAAGAGCCAATTTTAGTTTTTTAGAATCTATTTTGTGTTTGCAATATAATTTTTAACTTAGGCTCTTACTATCATCATTATTGATTTTATTTTTCTTTCCTTGGGCTTAACTCTTTTTTTTTTTTTTAAGATTTTATTTATTTATTTGACAGAGAGAGACAGAGAGAGAGAGGGCACAAGCAGGGGGAGCAGCAGAGAAAGTGGGAGAAGCAGGCTCCCCACTGAGCAGAGAGCTGGATGGGGGGACTCCAAATTTGGACCCTGGATCATGACCTGAGCTGAGAGCAGATGCCCAAATAACTGAGCCACCCAGATGCCCCGAGTTTAACTTTTTACTTACGTAAATTAAGACATACTTACGTCATTGCTTTTTCAAGCTTGCTGACTGCTAATGTTTTTAAGGCTATACATTTTTCTCCAAGCTCTGCTTTGTCAGCATCCCGTGGATTTTGATATGCCATATTTTGACAATCACTTAATCCAAAAGTATTTTCTAATTTCCATTGTGGTTACTTATTATATCTGGTAACATTTTAAGGGGATTGATTAGTTTCAACATTTCTAGTAAGCTTTATTATCTATTTTTACCTTGATTCCACATAAGTAGAGAATACTCTGGGGCTGACCTGACGATAAGCTTTTAGTCCTTGTGAGAGTCATTCTTTTTGCCCTTACTACTTTCGGGAGTGCTTCCCAGTGCCATCTAGCCTCCTAAGACCATGGAATGCTCTGTTCAGCTTCTTCATGGCTTTCAAGTTGACCAATGACTCCATGGAAAAGCAGTGTTAAATGTCAAGCCCATTTTCTGAGTTTCTTTTCTCTGTGAAATTTTGGAACAAAAGTTCTCACTGCCTTCTAACAAATTGTTGTTGTTGTTGTTGTTAATGTCATCCAGAAATAAGGTTGATTTAAAGCACTGTCAACATTTTAGAATCAATAAAATCTTAATTTTAAACACTGCGCTCCATTTCATGTGTTTTGTTTTGTTACATTTGAATGAAAGTTGGAACTGTTTATGCCCAATAAACATGGGATTGTTTCTAAAATTTAGTGCTTTAGTATCCGAAATTTATAGTCTGCTTATATAAGTTCTTAAATAAGTATCACTTATTTTAATGAGATTACAAGAGCAAAACATATCATTAATTCATCAAGACAACTTTTTTTTTTAAGATTTTATTTATTTATTTGACACAGATAGAGAGAGAGATCACAAGTAGGCAGAGAGGCAGGCAGAGAGAGAGGGGGAAGCAGGCGCCCTGCTGAGCAGAGAGCCAAATGCAGGACTTGATCCCAGGACCCTGAGATCATGACCTGAGCCAAAGGCAGAGGCTTAACCCACTGAGCCCCTCAGGCACCCCAAGAAAACTCTTTAATAGACAAAGATGTCTACATTCCTGGAGTGGACCACTTTGCAATAACTTGAATTTCATTTTATTTAATAGGACAAAATAAATTTTCCCAAGGAGAAAGCCATATAAGAGTAGTAGTAAAAAACATATAAAACCTCAGGATATGCGAAGGTCAAAACTTTCAAAGTCTTAAATTATCTTTTCATTCCTTATTACCATCTATATGTTGTTTCCTATAATTCTCTCATCATTGAGAGAAAGAAAGACCTATTTAAAAAAAAGAAAGAAAGACCTAGGATGGAGCATACTTCTGCTATAAGAAGAGATTATAGGACTTCATTTATAAACCCATGTACAACTTTTTAAACAGGGAGTAAAACTATACCACATCAAATTAGTGGTAGCAGGCATATTAGCTTTAAAAATCCTTAGCTATGTTTAATCTTAACTAGAAAAACAGAGTAGGTGCCTTGAAACATCTTACTAAGACATATATATTTAAAGTCTTTCAAACACAATCTTATGAAAGAAATCAGAACTCCCTTACTTAAAATGCAGGGATTAAAACAAATAAAAAAAGTTAGAGAAAAAAAGCAAAACAAACAAAAAAGAAAACAAAACTCTGACTATGTTCACGTTTCAAATGTGAGAATTTAATTGGCTGCGTCTAAAATAACTGGTATGGATCCTTAACATCATTAGAAATAAGTATGTTAATTATAACATTCTCAAAAATTAGAAGTAAGTGTTATGCCCAACATAAAATGGAGTTTGGTGTAGTTACTTATTTTAAGCAATAAGTAAATAAATGAATAAATAAATACAATGTATATTGAGTTCCTAGCATATGCTGGGCAATGTTCTAAGTACATTTAATTTTAGCATCATTTGATTTATGTTGCCTTGACTTTATTGTCCCAGAACTCAGAACAGTAATTACATAAACAGAGCTTTTCCTGCACACAACAGGTATAATTCCTGGCTTATTCATATAAAGGAAAATATTCACAGTAAAAGGGAGAAATAAACATATTAGATCATTAGCCACTTTTCCTCTCTGTCTTTATTATAGTTCTTCCTTTATCTATATACATATATTAGATGATTGCAAACCAGCTAATAGCAAGAAAAAAAGAAAACTTTTAATAATACCCTGAGATCTGTTTATAAATTCAAACAGGTAGAATACATACCTGCTGTGTGAAAATACAGTGCAGATGCTGCTTATTGGCAAAGACAGTAAAACTATCTGGTACCTTATTTGGAAGAGATTATGATCTGCCACATAAGACAGGATTTAAATAAATGAATATATACAGAACTATAGATAATGTAAACATTGGCAAAAAATGTCTTCATCTGTTTGAGTCTGTTCTCATGTAGCTAAGAATATAGGCATTTTCAAAACAGGCAAAAGCTGTTTTTCTTTAAACTCTTATGAAGTGAGATTCAAAATCATACTGGAAATGCACTAAGCCAAACTAGAGTATTCCTTCGTCTGCTAGAAAATTCTTTACAATTTCTTTGTATACTTATTTGTAAGCTTTACCTCTCACTACTACCATAATTTTCATGACTCCTTAAAACAAGAAATCATGTATGTGTATGTGTGTGTGTGTGTGTGTGTGCACTAACAGGAAAGGAGTAAAAGAAACATATTTCATTCCATAGTCCCAATTATCTGTTCTTATGAATGTTTGGTAGAAACTGGGGCAATTTTTACAACTAAAACATTGCAGTCGATTGTGGCACAAAGACCTGGGACATATTTTAAGGGCGTGGCATTTACCACCCAAACCTCTACCAAGGCATGGGCAGACGTTTTTCCGTTTGAAATAGTTGATTCTAATTTCCTCACATTGTAATCACTTTGGATATAGCTCATCAAAAAGAATTAAGATTTGTTCAGAAAATGTTTACTATGCACCAACTCTATACTAGGCATGTTTTAGGCCAAACTGATCCAAAAAACATATTTTTCTGCGATGGAAATGCTCTGTCCAGTTGTTAGGTACTAACCACGTATGGCTACTGAGCACTTGAAATGAGATGGATACAACTGAAGAACTGTATTTTTATTTGAATTGATTTTTAATTATTTTAATTTTAAGAGTTACATGTGTCTAGTGGCCGTCATACTAGAGAATGCATTTAGGCACAGAGATTGTGATTTCAAACAAAAGAGACAAGGTCCTAGCTCACAGGCATCCTCAACTCTGGTAGGATCAATCAGGCAATAAGTACGTGACTAAATGTATGCATGTTAGATAATGAGTGCTTTCTAAAACGGGGGTTGAGAAGTTAGCAATTAGAATGAAAAGCCTATTTTAGAGAGGATAAATAGGGTGAAATTTGAGCCAAAACTTAAAGCATATAAGTGAGTTATGCTGATATATTTGGGAAGAGCATTTAAGGCAAAGGGAACAGAACGTTCGAAAGCCTCAGAATGGGGGTATGCCTCACATATTCAAACAACGCAAGACCACTCTGCCTCAAGAAGGGACATAAAGGGAGTCAGAGAGGATGGGACAGGCCATAGTATTCAGTGCCTTAATAAGCTCTAGGAAGAACTGATTTTTCTAGCACATGAGAAAGAAGCCACTGAGTTACATACTGAAAAAAAAAAACAAAATTCATAATTTATAATTAGTGAAATCACAATAGTAAAAAATCCTGTGCTGAACATGTTGCAAAGAAATGTCTAGATATAAGAGCAAATCCCTTCATACAGGACATAGCAAATTCCCATTTGTCCTCAGCAGAATAGAAGTCTTCCTCTTTTGCTGCCCCAATATCTCATACACAGCAGCATTTTGTGAATGTACTTAATATATAATTATTTTATGCATTTTTTTTTGCCAAAAACGTAGAAAATAGAAATAACACTCATTTGGATATCCCAAAATTTTAAAGAAAATTATCTATACTTTCTTTTCCTATTTCCTATTTTAATCGTCCTGTGAGCCAAGGCAGAGTGAGTTTTCAGAAAACATCCACAGCAGTAATGACTTCCTAGATAAATCTAGCACATTTGTTTCTTTATCCTACTTGATTTCTTGGCATCATCTAGCCTTGTTAACCCTAGTGTTCTTCTTATCATGTACTTTTATTTTAATTACTGAGATAAAACTTGAACCTGAATTCTTCCAAAAGGCTCTTATTGTTCACTCATAATCTCTTTAGTGGATTCTTGTTCTTGTGCTCATGGCTCTGAAATGGAAGTTCTTTGGCTTCTTGCACTATGACTTCCACCCTCCTTAGTTACATAGTTCCCCTGGGTTATTTCATTCCATAACATCAGTTGATACTTCTGTGCCAAGACTTCTAAACTTCTAAATCTAAGTTTCACATCCACTCATTTGCCTCAGTGTTACCTAAAACACATAGTGCCTCCTATCCACTTTTTAAAAATTATTTTTACTGGGGCACCTGGGTGGCTCAGTGGGTTAAGCCTCTGACTTTGGCTCAGGTCATGATCCCAGGGTCCTAGGATTGAGCCCTGCATCGGCCTCCCTGCTCAGCGAGGAGCCTGCTTCTCCCTTTCCCTCTGCCCGCTGCTCTGCCTGCTTGTACTCTCTCTCCGTCTCTCTAATAAATAAATAAAGAATAAAATAAAAGAATAAAATAAAAAGAATAAAATTAAAATTTTATTTTAATTTTAACTTTATTTTAAATAAAATAAAATACAAAGAATAAAAGAATAAAATAAAATTATTTTTATTAATATATAATGTATTATTTGTCTCAGGGGTACAGGCCTGGGAATCATCAGGTTTACACACCTACCACAGCACATACCCACCCCAATGTCAATAACTCTCTAAGCCCCAGCAACCCTGAGTTTGTTTTGTGAGATTAAGAGTCTCTTATGGTTTGTCTCCCTCTCGATCCCATCTTGTTTCATTTTTTCCTTCCCTATCCTCCAAACCCCCCACTCCGCTTCTCAAATTCCTCATATCAGAGAGATCAGATGATAATTGTCTTTCCTAGATTGACTTATTTCGCTCAGCATAATACCCTCTAGTTCCATCCACATCTTTGCAAATGGCAAGAGTTTATTTCTTTTGATGGCTGCATAGTTTTCCATTGTTTATATATGCCACCTCTTCTTTATTCATTCATTTGTTGATGGACATGTAGGTTCTTTCCATAGTTAGGCTAATGTGGACATTGCTGCTATAAACATTCAGGTCCACATGCCCCTTCAGATCTATAAATTTGTATCTTTAGGGTAAACACCCAGTAGTGCAATTGCTGGGTCATAGGGTAGCTCTATTTTCAACTTTTTGAGGAACCTCCATGCTGTTTTCCAGAGTGGCTGCACCAGCTTGTATTCTCACCAACAGTTTGGGAGGGTTCCCTTTTCTCCACATCCTCACCAGCATCTGTCTTTCCTGACTTGTAAATTTTAGCCATTCTGACTGGTTTGAGGTGATATCTCATTATGGTTTTAATTTATATTTCCCTGATGTCTAGTAATTTGAATGGTTTTTCATGTGTCTGTTGGCCATCTGGGTGTCTTCTTTGCAGAAATGTCTGTTCATGTCTTCTGCCCATTTCTTGATTGGATTATTTGTTCTTTGGCTGTTGAGTTTGATAAGTTTTTTATAGACTTTAGATACTATCCCTTTATCTGGTAGGTCATTTGCAAATATCTTCTCCCATTCTTTCAGTTGTCTCTTGGATTTGTTGACTGTTTGCTGTGCAAAATCTTTTGATCTTTATGAAGTCCCAATAGTTCATTTTTGCCCTTTTTTCCCTTGCCTTTGGCAACGTTTCTAGGAAGAAGTTCCTGCAGCTGAGGTCAAAGAGATTGCTGTCTGTGTTCTCTTCAAGGATTCTGATGGATTCTTGTCTCACATTGAGGTCTTTCATCCATTTTGAGTCTATTTTTGTGTGTGGTGTAAGGAAATGATCCAGTTTCATTCTTCTGCATGTGACTGTCCAATTTTCCCAACATCATTTGTTGAAGAGACTATCTTTTTTCTATTGGACATTCTCTCCTGCTTTGTCAAAGATTAGTTGATCATAGAGTTGAGGGTCTATTTCTGGGTTCTCTATTTTATTCTGTTCCATTGATCTATGCATTTGTTTTTGTGCCAGTGCCTCCTATCCACTTTTATCTTCCTCACTCTTCTTTCCTAAGTGAATAGCCCCTGCATATACATCTATAAAATTGTTGAATCCAAAACTTAAGTTTCCTAAACTACAACAATCATCCTAATTACTAATTATGTCTTTGCTATATGTGACATACAGCTTACATTGGAGTTGTTATGGAAAAATGAATCACAGACCACAAAATCAGGTGTCATAGTCCAATACTTGCCTTTAAAGTCTTTCACAATTTGATTTACATTTTAACTTCAGTTTCTTTTAGACAGGATGGTAGAAGTTGTTCTTGTCTCTACATCCCTCCTTCCACTGAAGCTAAGTCCATTTCACTGGGGAGAGCTGACTTCCATTCTACCATGGAATTTGCAGAATGAATCAGGTTTTCACAGACTTAACACACGTCCAATAGCCCACTGGGTGATGAATAATCATGGTGCGTGATTATTCTTTGTTTCGTCTATGCCTCACTTGAGAACAGAAACCCTCTGTAAGAACTGTCCATGGATCAAGCTTCCCAGATACATTTATACATCCATTTTCTCTCAAGGTCCTTGATATCTTTCAGGTAGTATTGCCTAGCAGTCTAAAAAAGTCCCATTTCTTTCACTTTTCTCTTATCCCTCCTACTCAGGGTAGTTACTTTCTGGAAATGAAGCAAGTAGCATCACGACCACACATTGCTTCTGACCACACATTGCTTCTGCCAGACTCGTGTCATATACCCTGAATCATCTTTCTATAACCTATTCCACAAAAACAATGAAGGTTTTAGACACTTAAAATGAAAATCCAGAAAAAACACTAGGGCTGTTTTGGTTTTATTTCTTCTCACCTTTTCTTTCTAAAAGCAAAGAGAGCTGATAATGATTGAACAGGAAGATAGGAAAAATTGAGTATTTTTAAAAGTCTACGACAAGCATCTCAAAATATTATGATATGCCATATATTTTAATTTCCTATATATTGTTTGCATTTCTCAATCAGTCAAAACTCAGTGCAAGCTACAACTATACATAACTCCATTGTCTTTATATCCCTATTGATGCCAATGTCAGGGATATTGGGGAAGAACATACATTTATGGATAATATAAGTGGATATTTATTATAGAAAACCCTTATCTGTCATCTTCTTTAGATGCAGACACAATTTCCATGAGTTGCAGCAAAACTTCTTATCCCTGTGGCCAAATAGAGAATAGAATTCAGATCAAAGATAAGGTAGGGCATGGCCCTGATTCAAAACTCTTCATAAAGATTATCAAATCCCTGAGAGTTACATTAAAAAAAAATATTCAGTGTTCAGATTTAGATCCAAATGAGAAATTTTAGAAAACTAACAATCTAAAGCAGAGCAGACAGCTATCTTAATATCCTTTGGAGGCCTTTGGCTTGTTTTATTGCAGATTTAATCTTTTGGATGTGTTATTGGGCATGAACCAAAGCCAAACATGTTTAACTAGCAAAGCCATGCAGTTATTTCAGAACTGCTCAATGGAATGTGTTATTACAGATACGAAATGATGTTTTAAATCTGTTATAGTGAGTGCATTTTTCTTAGAAACCATATATATGTTTAGAATTAGAAACAACAGCATTTATTTGAATAAGAAAATTAGGTCGCTAGATCTAGTATTTCGAATATCAGCTGACAGATTTTTTATATTTTAATTTGTTTCATGGATCAGTTAATAATTATACTTGAAAGCTGAACTCTCTGATTAATATTTTTAGTGGATAATATTCTGAAATATTTACATTGAAAATACTTCACTGATTTATTTCTAATTTTAAATACTAACTATATAGCTTTAAGACTGAAGTGATGTCCTCAATAGTGTGTGATAGACTTTTACTTCATTTATTTAATAAATAGCAACTGAATGCCTAGTCTCTTCTATGGAACTTTTGGATAAAAATCTTTACTGCTCCTGCTTGCAACATCTATATTGCTATTATCTCACCTGTCCTCCATTTTTTTTCTTAAGAGTTAAAGGCTAAACTAATTAAAATAGGCTGACGGAAGTTGAGACTTTTTTCCCCCTTGGTTTGTTCCTTCTTTATGGTAAACTGCCTAGAATAAATAGAGGGGTGAGTAAACTGCAGCTAAGGGCCAAGTATAGCCTGCACATGAGTGTTTTATTTTTCTTTTTCCTTAAGTGCATTTTCTTTTTTGCTACATTTGCTATTGAGATGTAATTGACATATAACATTGTTTAAGGCTGAGGTGTGCAAAGTGTTGGTTTAATACATTTATGTATTGAAATATGATTACTGTAGTAGTGTTAGCTAAACAAACCTTTTATCATGGCACATGATACATTTTTTTGTGTGTGTTGAAAACCGTTAAGATCTAGTCTCTTAGCAATTTTGAAGGATGTAATACAGTATTGTTGACTATAATCACTATATTGTGCACTAGCTCTTCAAAACTTATTTACTTACTAGCTGAAAGTTTATACCCTTAAACAATATCTCCCTAATCCCCTCACCCCCACCCAGCCCTTGGAAAGCCTCCTACTCTATGTTTTCACAAGTTCATTATTTTTATCTTTTTTTCAACTTCAATATTTTTAGATTTCACATAGAAGTGATATCATACAGTATTCGTCTTTCTCTGTCTGACTTATCTCACTTGGCATAACACCCTCAAGGTCCACCCATGTGTAGCAAATGGAAGGATGTCTTCAACACATTTTCATTACTCATATGTCTGTTGATAGACACTTAGGGTGTTTCCATACCTTGGCTACTGTGAACACTGCTTCAGTGAACATAGCTGTACAGATATTTCTTCAAGATACTGATTTAAATTCCTTTGGTATATTTCCAAGAGTAGGATACCTAGATCATATGGTAGTTCAATTTTTAGTTGTTATCAGAAGAAAGCCATGCCTCCTTATTCATGTGCTGTCGGTAGCTTTTGTGTTATGACTGCAGACCTAAATAATTACAACAGGGGGATATGGCCCATGAGTCTACAATATTCACTAACTGGTCAAACAATTCGGTGAATCTATGATTTCACCGAGTTTGCTAACCCTTGCTCCATTAGCATAATTAACTTAAAATGCAAATTCATATATGTTTGCACAGCAATATTTCTTGCTGTAAGTAAACAAATAAATGTATATTGTCACACATTTTCTAAAACAGGGCATGGGAAGACCACAGAAATGACAATAAGATAAGGGTGGGAAAAGGGGTTACTGGAAATATACAATTTTAGGAGGAGGGATTTTGAAGAGAAAATAATAGCCAGTACAAATATAGGCAAGCATTGCCCAAGGGAAGCAAGCAGGAAGGAGGTTTTATTTGTAGAGATTTGGAAGGAACAGTCTAAAAAAAGTAAATTAAAAGTTACGTCTCTGTTTTGTGGCTACATTACAAAGGTAAGCTATCTCACTCCTTCCCCACCCCCAGAAATGTAGTTGAACATAGATATTGATCATGCCCTCTCATATACCAAGAAGGTATGGAAAGGTTTCCTGCTAACAAAATGAGGTTTATTCATTAAGGGAGAAAGAAGTACAGTTTCTGAAGCTGGTCCAACAATGGTTTGAGGGAGAGGAGGAACAGGAGACTGGCTTGCGTTTTGTTGTTACTGTTGTTCAAGTTTATTTACATAATTTTTAGTTATCTCTACACGCGACATGGGGTTTGAACCTATGACTCCAACATCAAGAGTCACATGCTCTTCGGAATGACCCAGCCAGGGATCCTTGGCTTGGGTTCTATAGTGATAAGAGATGGGGGCTTAGATAAGCTGTGATTTGCACGTCCCTCCACCAGCGCCAAAGAGAGCACCAGGGATTTCTTATTAGCTTGCCTGTGTGGTCAGAAGGGGAAGGAGTGGTGAGGCCTAGCTGTCCCCAGCCAAACATCAAAAATGGAGTTATCTGAATATTCAGCGCTTTTGGGAAATCACACTGGAATATAAATATGGGATTTGAATTTCAGTTTTGTTTAAATAATTGGCATTTGGTCAGGTCTTTTAACCTCAAGTTCATACTTGAGCAAAACGGGAATAATAATATTAGGAATTCCTACCGCACAAAAGTACTGTGATGTTCAGGAGAAATATTTGTAGAGTAACACTGAAAGCTGAAAGGGAGGGGCGGAAAGTGTGCTATTATATATTAGCCCTTTATATTCTTGGGGTTGCTTGTTTTAAATACGGTGCTATTTGAGTATAAAAGTAGACTGGTTATTTGAGTGAAATGTTGTAGATGGCTCTACGTATTTTTGAAGGTAATTACAAAGCTGCTTTTGTTTCCTTTTAGCTGCAATTTGTCTGTCAGAAAAAAAAAGTGCTATTTTGAAATCACCTGGGTCATCAATCAGCAGGGAGAAAGAAAGGTAGTGTCGGTGACCTTTTGGTTACATTTTGACACTGTTGCATTATAAAACAAGATAAAAATCGTCACCACCAACAACAAATTATTGAGCAGTGTATCAGTTGCACAACTCAAATAGAGGCTGTAAAAAAGTCTTCAAGGGGCTGCCCCACCAGTTCCGGGTGGAAACAGGATAAATATCTTCTAATGGAAACACTTTATAACCATCCCTACATTTTAATTTATGGCTGAGAATATGCATTCTCATAGCAACCCATTTGACTTTTACAAGCTGAGAAAGAATACACCTTCCTTTCTGCTACCAGTTATAAAAATGAAAATAATAAGAATGACTAGAAACTCCTGCAACCAAATGTTGACCTTCAGGCTCACAAAAATGAAGCTGAAGAGATTCTCAATAGTAAATCACCGCAACAGATTTTCTGGCACATATTTTTAAAAAGACCCCACATACCTGCTTTTAAGAACAAGTTACACTAAAATCTGAGATGCTTTAAAAACTCTAAAAAAAATTCTCATTAAATTGTCTATTTCCAGATGTCTGTTATATCTGATCTTTTTGTTTTAAGTTGGCACACAATTGACTAATAGCAGTGTAATATCAGAGGATGTGTTATGTTTAATACCCCCTTTTAGATGCCTCAGGAAAGCAAGACATAAACAGATCAATTATGCATTTTTAATTCTTAATGAAATCCATACAACTAGATTATATCATCCCAATAATAATAAATTTTGAAATTTGTGTCCCCTAAATTCTCTGATTAAATTCACATCTCCATCTCTCTCTCTCTCTTTTTTTTTTTTTTTTTTTTTGCCAATTAGAAATTATTGTGTTGACTATTCTTGAAAAGTATACTTCATTATAGATACCTACCTTCTCTGGGAAATAAAGTAGTATACTACCTCAAAATTTTAAAATACAGAAAATTTAAAAGATTTTTTAAGAGGAAAAATACTGTAGGAGTATTATATTTTCCCCCAAACTCATTTAATTTTTAGCTAAGCCATAATTCCTAACATTCTTTATGTATTAATGGAATATAAATTGTAAAACCACTGATGGGAAATATACTCCAAGGTACAAAATTCTTTTGTTAGTATCAGCAATGGTGAGTAATTTTGACTTTTAGATACAATTATTAGAAAAAAATAAATACATTCATAACAATTTTTCCTCATTATATATGGTGGCAGAACAAAAATTATGTTATCTCAAGTTTCTGCATAAAGAAAGAAAGTCATCCATTCATACTAATCTAAATGCTTTGGGCTGACATATAGAAAAAAAAATCCAAATATCACTAGTTGTGATTTTATGTGTAGATTTCAGGTACAGAAATGCAATCTATATTTTTTCTGCCACCATTTACTGTGTATACTAGAAGGCTGCATTTGGGTGCAATGAAAGTTATTTCTGTTGCCTCTCACAAAGAGGAAGCATACTCCTAAAACAAGGTAAGATTCCACAATCAACACAGGAAGTTCTGTTCTAATATTTTGTAACCATAATTGATATCTGTTGAGGTTTCAGCATTCATCTCCATGCTTGCACATTTTAGAATAAACTAATATAAGGTGAAATACCTATTCCAGAGAGATGGCTACATGACAGGAATGTATTAGAAAGGAGGTGGAGTTCTAAAAGCATTTCCATTACAATCTGTGCAACATGAATATTCATTACATCATATACTTTACAAGCCATTGACTTTATAATGTTGCAGTAATAATGAGGTTATATAGGACTATTGCTACAGCTGATGTAAAAGATTTGATATCGGAAACTTTCCCCAATCATTTTGCATCTCAATATAAATGACTATTAGGATGCTAGTGCTTAACAGATGACCTCTGAACATTTTATTAGGTCTTAGTAATTTCATCTTGGCTGGTATTATTTACATAATAAAGTTCTGCTTGTTCACAAGTGGGTTCAAAGGGAGCTATACACTTTATTCTTCCATATTTCACAGTTTGTAATTCATGTATGTAGTATGCACTATACTATTCACTCTGGATGCAAAAAACAAAAACAAAAACAAAAACCAAAAAACAAAACAAAAAAAACCACAACACAACAAAACAAAACAAAAACCATGATGGACATAACCACTTAAAAAAAAAAAAAGATTTTATTTATTTATTTGACAGAGATCACAAGTAGGCAGAGAGGCAGGCAGAGAGAGGAGGGAAGCAGACTCCCCACTGAGGGCGTGATGCGGGGCTCGATCTCAGGACCCTGAGATTATGACCTGAGCTGAAGGCAGACTCTTAACCCACTGAGCCACCCAGGCGCCCCCATAACCACTTTTTTTTTTTTTTTAATAACATTCATAGTTTGGTAAAGCAGATAAAAGAGTTAAAAAAATAGTTGAGTGTACTAAATTCTATGTTGTGGGAATTATATGATTAATTGAAAGCAGGGAATACTGAAAATAGAGGTACTAAATATAGCATCCTGCCACTTGCCCCTCAGGTATCCTATGCAGGTATTGTTAATTGATCACAGCATTCTGCCTAGACCCCAGTCATCACTTTCAGCAGAGTCATCCATGTAGTCAATCAAAAGGAGTTTACCAGCAAGTAAGGCTCTTTACAATCTAGTCAAGTGCTATCGCCCAAAGTCCAATAATAATACTATGTCCTTCTTTAAAAAAAAAAAAAAAAATCAACTCTCCTCTTTGTCTTTTAGGCATATATTTGTGCCCCTCTACAATGTTACTGCAACTTACTAGGAAACTACCTTTAACTGGCAGAGACCACTATTACATTATTATTATAATCTGATCTTTCCAATCTCAGTTTCTTTGTGCGATGGGGATAAGAATAGCATCCACCTGACGAGGTTGTTGTGAGATATAAAATAAGTAATGTATGTATTAAAAGCCCAAAGTTGGGCTCATAGAAATGCATTCTATCAGATGTACTTTTTTAAAATATAGAAGTAACTCATATAGCTTAATACACATACAGTTGATAGATACAGAAATAATTATAGCTGTATAGATATAAATGCGTTAGTAGACATAGAGTATTTATTACCTAGGTCTGTCTCCTGGGAGGCCTAGAGATAATGACACTTCAGAGCATGGAGTTCACTAAGTGGCCAGACTCGGTTTCTAAATATAATCTTCTAATAAAAAGAACAAGGGCATTGGGTGTTCTATGCAACTAATGAATCATTGAACACTACAGCAAAAACTTATGAGATACTATATGCTGGCTAACTGAACATAATTCAAAAAATTTTAAAAAGATGATATGTATTGAATCATACAATGTGTATCAGGTATGTACACACAGAATTTAAAAAAAAAAAAAGGAGCAAGGGTTATTAGGTTATCTTTTAGTACCAGAAAGTAAGTTTTAGGTGTTCAGAGAAGAATAAGTCATTTTGGGCACAAGATTGAGATGGACCACTCTGTTCAAATGAACAGAATATTATTAATGAATGGCCAAAGTAACAGAAGGTAAAAAATGACTAGATATAACAGACATACTTCTCTGAATATTGAGCATTATAAAGTAAAACTAGAAAATGTTACTGAAAAAAAAAAAAAGCTATTTAGCCTCTTCTTATTACTGCTATCATTTTAAATTAGACTTGTGTTCTTCCTTTAGAATATACAACATGATTTATTAATATAATTTTATTCACAGGTTGTAAAAATACCTAAGAAAATGTTTCAGAGTATTTATTTTAGGGAAAAAAGTACACAAGAGTGACTGAATAAATTGAGCAAAGACATAATTTATAAAAATTTTAGGTTATAATCAGGCTTAAGTCTTAAGTCTCAGATTTCCATCAACAGAAAAGTTGATAAGGTGAGGGTGTGAAAAGAAAATTTGAACACCAGACTTCATTTTGATTTTATGCTGTGGGAAGTTAGAATCCATCATTTTAAAGCTATTAGTCAAGATTGTATGAATCTATTTGGGGAGAAATATGAAGTCTAGAGTTACAAAGTCATTCAGTAAGTTATTCAAGCTCTTCAGTGTCCATTAAAGAGAGTCTCAAAAGTAAATCCTAAATAGAAGTACTTGGGAAACAAAGAAATAAACAGGAGAGCTGTTAGAATATTGGATATAATTAATTATCTGAAAGAATTCTGATGGAACGAAAGGATCAAGGGTGATACAAAACTTGGATGGCATGGAGAATTGTGACATTAACAGAAATAGATCTGTCAAGAGGAGGAAATGTCTTACAGATATCTGGCCATATTTTTGGAGATTTGCATGAGAACAGCAGATGGTTCTGGTAGCCACAATTATTTTCTATAGGGCATATTAGCACATGTTTGGGATGAGTCCAGATACAGAAAGACACTTCAAGAAAAACTCATAGTAGAACATCATGGACCTCAGTTTAGAAAGTTAAATATATCTGGCAAACCAGCAGTTGTGTGGTAGACTAAGGTAGGTAAATAAATAAATAAATAAATGGCAGAATAGACAGAAAAAAGTGCACTGAGGACACTTGGAAGCAAAATTTCAGATATGAAGTATCACTGTGGATACGTGGGCACTTGTTTTTTAAGAAATGGGCCACCTGCACTACCACAGAGGGTGATGTCATTCCTGGGGTTTTCTCTCTCACCCTCAGTGCAGTTCCATCCATCCCCATGGTACTATTTCCACAAAGGAAGGCTGAGGTCTCAGCCAAAGAGAGTCTATCTAGCATTTCTGTATTACTTTTATTATTTTGCAATTAGCCATTATATATTAGCCAATAATATTAGGAGAGGAATCCATATATATGGAGTTTTTCAAATATCTTAAATGATCTGAAAATACTCTTTCGAGTACTTTCTAAAAACATCAAAATTATTCAGGACAGAATTATTTCTGTAGCATATAATATACATGAATTTTTTATCAGTGATTCAATGTGATCAACATATTACTGTCCTAATAAATATAGTGAGATCCAACTCCTACCCGCTTTGGCAAAGTTACTCTGTCAACAGTAAATGGTTACTTTCCCTACTGTCAGTAGGCTTGGCTCTAAAATCCCCAACACATTCTAATTTATTATTTGTTTTTCCTTTAAAAAATAGTGACAAAACTCTGACTTTCAATATTTATAGCAGAATGAGGGAATTAAGAGTAAGTTGCAAGAGTTTATTTTAGTGTGCAATTTGTTGCTTTGTGGTCAGAGGAATGAGACCTTCCATATGCAATGATAAGTTTCAGCCAAGAAGGGAGATTCGGTTTAAGACTGATATATTTTCAACATCAGAACGAAAAAATAAAATGAAAAAGTTAGATTAAGCAACCTTTAATTTAAATTAAGCAGATTAAACATGAAGTAAATAAACATGTTTTCTGTTTTCATGTGCTTGATCTTGCTCCTAGTATTCATTACGCACTTTTAGATAAAGAGATAGACACAGAAAGAATCTACTTTGAATTCCACTTTGAAAATGAGAATTAATCTTTAAATACACATTTTAGTTGTTTTAAAAAGGAGTGAATTTGTTATACAGAATTATTAATCAAGTTAGAAGACATGCTTATCTTTGTTTTAATCAGCTACATTCTGACAAAGTGAGCCATTTTTAACACAAAATCATACCACCATCTATCTAGTGGCAGTTTATTAAAGATACAGGCATGAGAGAACATCTAGCAATCTCTAGAGCCCTGATATTACAGACACACATGAGCTAATACATAACTCAACTGCAACAAAAACAACAAATTATATCATTATTACTGATGCATCCAAATTTATCTTTAAGCCTAGGAAGATGCTAGGCATTGGGATTCAATTATATGTAGGAAACAATGTACCTACCAAGAAAAATGGTATTTATACAATATTGTGTAACAAAAATCTATTAAGCATAGTTCCTCACACAGAACAAGAGACCATTAGATGCACAACTAAAATGTGACATGAATGTGATACACACCAAGACAGAAGCACAAATAAAGTGCCATCAGAGTGTAAAAAGTAAGAGAGAAATTCTATGCTAGAGCATGATTCTTAGGGCAATTTTGCACACAAACACCCTTCCCACATAATGAACATTTAGCAGTGTCTGAAGACATTTTTCTGGTTTTCACAGCTGGGAGTGGGGTGGAGTGCTATGGCATATGAAGGATAGTAGATGGGGTGCTCAGAAGCATACTACAATGCTCAAGACTGTTTACACAATAAGGAATGACTTGGCTTAAAATATAAATATTTCCAACTTGAAGAAACCCTGTTACAGGGATTATGAAAAGCTTCCTCAAAGAGGCCGCATATTAGTTTTCCATTGAAAAAATATGTAGGGTTTCTAAAGCAGAATGGGGGTGGAAATATAATGAAACTGAGCAGCCAGTATGGGCAAAATCCATTATTTTTAAATAAAGTCATATTCAAGGAATGAAAGATTGAGAATGTCGTTAATGGCCTGAATGTAATGCACATATGAGATAAGAGAGGAGGTTGAAAAATTGAGTTGAGGACCATACCAAGACTTTGCATAAATGTATTACATATTTATGTGTAACACAAACAATGTGTTTCATTTTATAACAAACTGTGATGTTTCTCTAATTCTATTTTGTAATGAGTTCTTTTCTTGTTTTGTTTTACCTAGCTGGTGTTTCCATGTTAGTCTGCCAGTTTTTCTCCTAACGAGTGATTTTATTTCACTATATAAATGTATCAGAATATATACAACTAGTCCACCATCAATTGGAGCTTAGACTGCTCATAATATGTTTACATAAACAATATATATATCATTAAATTTTATATATAAATCATTTAAATGAAATCATAAAATCATTTGAAATTATGTATATATGTATATATGTATATATTATGTAATATGTATATGTATACATAATACATATATATACATATGTATGTATATAATATGTATATATACATAATTTCAAATGATTTTCAATACTTTTTCTAAAGTACTTTAGTAGCAATGAAGGGTTTTATGAAAGACCTTTCAAACACAGATGTTTCTGTAAAGCTGAAGCGGGAGCTTATGGGGACTATAAATAGAAAAGAAACAGTGGGAACGCAAATAAGCAGGTCCATTCAATAGTTATTGTTGAGGTAGAAATAATAGAGTTGATGTTAATTAGAGAGTGTGTGGAATTTGAAAGAGAATCCATATTTTCTAGGATGAGTGGTTGATGGTGACACGGTAGTGTGATGGTTAATTTTAGGTTTCAACTTGATTGGGCCATGGGGTGTCCAGACATTTGGTCAAACTGGGTGGGTCTGTGAGGATGTTTCTATATGAGACTGAGATATGAATTGGTAGACTGAGTAAAGCAAATGTGGGTGGGCCCATCTTATTACCTGAAGACCTGAATAAAACAAGAAGGCTTTATTTATTGCATTTTTAGTAATAATATGCATTCCATTCTGATCAACCTTAGAGACGTATGTGTGGCCTACACCTACACCTTCATTGGGAATCTCAATTTTATGGATCTTATATGAGAGTTCTTTTCTGTATTTTACAAAAGTAATTAACAACTGTGCTCTTCTTACTATCAGCATATACTCAACAGGTAGTAGTGAATTTATTCCAGAGTATGCATAATATCTTATTCTTTCCTCTTCATGATAAGAGGAACATAAACTTTAATTTAATGCTAATTAAGTTAATTTGAAATACAGTCTAAGGAAAAAAAAAAAGGTAATACAGTGTAAGACTGGAGAAGAGAAGATTTCCTCAACACAGACTTGAGTCTCTAATGAGGGAACAAATGTATAACACAGTGCAGTATTAAATATAAATAATGAGTTAAAATAAAAATAATGAGTTAAAATGCAGTATTAAATATAAATAATGAGTTAAAATGATCACTATGTAATAAAAAACAAGATGCTTAATGTGCCTAATTGTCTACACTGATAAAAAAAAAAGACTCTTGCTTTCTTCAACAAATACCAAATTTATATTTCTCATAGACTAGAGTACTACCCTTCTGAACATTCAAAATTACTGGAAAATGAAGAAAAGAAAAATTATTAGAAGGTTTATAACAAAGTGATACTTAAAACATAAACATAAACAAAAGTCATCAATATACATGATATTTGGTATACTGAGACCTATAAGTGAAACCTAAATTACAGACAAAATAAACTCTTTTTTTTTTAATTTTTTATTTTTTATAAACATATATTTTTATCCCCAGGGGTACAGGTCTGTGAATCACCAGGTTTACACATTTCACAGCACTCACCAAAGCACATACCCTCCCCAATGTCCATAATCCCACCCCCTTCTCCCAAACCCCCTCCCCCCAGCAACCCTCAGTTTGTTTTGTGAGATTAAGAGTCACTTATGGTTTGTCTCCCTCCCAATCCCATCTTGTTTCATTGATTCTTCTCCTACCCACTTAAGCCCCCATGTTGCATCACCACTTCCTCATATCAGGGAGATCATATGATAGTTGTCTTTCTCTGCTTGACTTATTTCGCTAAGCATGATACACTCTAGTTCCATCCACGTCGTCGCAAATGGCAAGATTTCATTTCTTTTGATGGCTGCATAGTATTCCATTGTGTATATATACCACATCTTATTGATCCATTCATCTGTTGATGGACATCTAGGTTCTTTCCATAGTTTGGCTATTGTGGACATTGCTGCTATAAACATTCGGGTGCATGTGCCCCTTTGGATCACTACGTTTGTATCTTTAGGGTAAATACCCAGTAGTGCAATTGCTGGGTCATAGGGCAGTTCTATTTTCAACATTTTGAGGAACCTCCATGCTGTTTTCCAGAGTGGCTGCACCAGCTTGCATTCCCACCAACAGTGTAGGAGGGTTCCCCTTTCTCCGCATCCTCGCCAGCATCTGTCATTTCCTGACTTGTTGATTTTAGCCATTCTGACTGGTGTGAGGTGATATCTCATTGTGGTTTTGATTTGTATTTCCCTGATGCCGAGTGATATGGAGCACTTTTTCATGTGTCTGTCGGCCATCTGGATGTCTTCTTTGCAGAAATGTCTGTTCATGTCCTCTGCCCATTTCTTGTTTGGATTATTTGTTCTTTGGGTGTTGAGTTTGCTAAGTTCTTTATAGATTCTGGACACTAGTCCTTTATCTGATATGTCGTTTGCAAATATCTTCTCCCATTCTGTCAGTTGTCTTTTGATGACAAAATAAACTCTTAGGGGGAAAAAAAGTTACTTTCATAAATACCAAGTTTTGTGACTAAAAAATGAAATTATATATATACATATATATGTGTGTGTATAATTTATAATACAAATGATATATATAAAATTTTACTTTTTAAACATAAAAAGTTATATTTTATAATATGTACAGTACTTCTGTGTGTGTGTGTGTATGTGTGTGTGTGTGTGTGTGTATATACAAATATTTGTGAGAATTGCTTGATTTTCTCTGCCAGCTTCAGTACCCACTCTCTCTTAGACATCTCTCTCTTAGATGGAAAGGTGTAAATATCCAACCAGGTTATTTTTTCAGGACTTGTTCGTTTTCTCAGTCAGGAAGAATGAGAAGATGAATCTGCAGGGCACTTCTGGGAAGCCTTAAAGGGTTTTTGATCCCTCAGACCCTCTCCCTCCTCAGAGTCCCAGGGACGATTAAGGTTCATTGAGCAGACAACTAACTGCATGCTCTTTAATTACTCCTTCAGCTTCTGGAGAACCTTTACTGTTAGTCTCACCTGTGAACTCTGAGATCATTTTTCCCCCCAAATCTATTTTTACTCAAATCACTTAATAAATTTAAGTGTTGCTTAAAGAAAGCAGATGATCAGAGCATCTGGGTGGCTCAGCTGGTTAAATGGCTGCCTTCAGCTCAGGTCATGATCTCAGGGTCCTGGAATCCGCATTGGGCTCCTTGCTCATCAGGGAGCCTGCTTCTCTCTCTCCCTCTGCCCCTCACCCCTCTTGTACTCTCTCTCTCAAATAAATGAATAAAATATTTTAAAAAATAAAATACATCAAGCCATGGAGTTCTTTAAAGAAAAACAAAAAAGCAGGTGATCTGGTTTTCTTAAAGAATTTAAAGCATACTATGGGTCCTTGAACTTCATTTGCATGTTCTCGAGAAGTTCTCTCAATGCTATACCACTTTCTTCTCTTTGTCAAGTGGACAATAGCAAGAACACACGTTAAGCTAACCACTATGACTATTCCACAGGCATTTACACCTGGCTCGGAGCAATTTGTAGCCAAATTGCTACAGAGGTGTGTCTTCCCTGTCCACAACTAGCTCTCCAGAGTAATATTGTAATATTACTGTATTCAGCATCTTTGATAATATTGTTAAATATATTAATTAATATATATATTAATTAATATTTACTAATTGACAACATAATAATATTGTAATCAGCATCTTTGAAGGTACTTTCAATATATTAAATCCAATGTCACGAAGGATAAGGTTGATCAAGAAGTGCATGAGCTGGGGCACTGGGTGGCTCAGTGGGTTAAAGATTATGCCTTCGGCGCAGGTCATGATCTCAGGGTCCTGGGATCGAGCCCTGCATTGGGCTCTCTGTCTCTGCCTGCTGCTCTGCGTACTTGTGATCTCTTTCTCTGTGTCAAATAAATAAATAAAATCTTAAAAAAAAAAAAAAGAAGTACATGAGTACTCTTGAGTACTCTTCATGGATTTTTTTTTTTCCCTTTAGTATACCATCACATGCACCTACTAGAACAGATCTCTCTTATTCTTTGAGCTTCTACATTTCTTCACCAGCAACCAAAGGTTGAAAGGGCTAAAATGATTCAATTATAATATTAATGACTAGCCCTACCCTCAAAAAGGAGCCCAGTACATTATGATTACAGTATGACAGTATTGTTCTCAACTTAAAAACTGATGTTGATGTCAGTGATCGATATTCGCTGAAAGTCATCTTCCTTTTTGGTGTGTCTGTCACTATAATGAATTCTTAAGAATGCCTGTCCATGCCATTTTACTGAACAGACTAGAGGAAAATAGTAATGAACAGTAATGTTAACAAACACTGTTTTACATTTAGCAAGGATTCAGGAATTTTGTTTCCAAGGGCTCTACTGCCACCTTTGCTGGATGTTTCATAAAGAAGACTGGCAGATCACAGTCTTAAGACTGTTTTGTTTTGTTTTCTTTTCTTTTTAGAATTTGCTCACCAGGACAGCATTTGATATAAAGTGGAGTTAACACTGGTGGATAGCGATAAAAAGCCTTGGATTCAAAGACTTATTATGGTTCAGAAATTCTTTCCTTCCTCAAGACATATTCTGTATTACATTCAAAAGTGAAAGCTGGAAATTCATGCAATGAAACAAATATTTGAAAGTCTTCTATCCTAGGATGCCAGATGTGAACTTTGAGATCATTTAAAATAGAAACTTGTAAAAAAAATACAAAAACACAAAAAAACAAACAAAAATTAATTTCATTAGTGTACTAATATTTACAGATTGAAAATAAATCTGAGTTCTGAGTTCCTATTCTACCTACCAACTGTAGCCAAAGGGTCACATTTTCAGCTTGATTTTTCCCATCTGTCATACTGGAATAATTTTCTTCTTTATACTTTCTGTGACATCATGAAGTCGTAGAATAGTGGCAACATGGGAGGCATTAGTGACGGAGAGAAAAATGCTATGCCTCGGCTCCCAGCGGTGTAGCAAAACTTCATTATAGAAGAGGAAAGTGATAAATATTTGGATTTCAGGATGAGATAAAGTAGAAATTAATAAGAAGAGGAGAAAATCCTAAAAGAACCCACTTAAGTTACGATTACTAAAAATAGTGCTATCTACTGGGGACAGGTAGCTGCTTCAAAAGACCCTAGTTTTGCACTTCATTTTGTTTTGGTGATTCAGGTATTGGGGAACACTGTGCTATAGGCCCTAAATGTCACAAGCTTTGATACAAAGGACAATGTTTCCTGAAGCCAGTGACACATTCTTTTATGTTGTCTTCCTTCTGTGTTGAATAGTTGCTTACCACATACACTGAAAATGGATGCTAAGAACAGTCAACAATCCTATTTAAACCATAAAAGCAGAGTTTTGATGAGAAATGGAGGTTTACTGGAAATGATCTTCTGTTCTTTAAATAAGGTGAAAGATGAGGACTGTTAGAAGGTTCTTACAAGATATAAGCAATCATTGGGAGGCGTAAGGAGCAAAGTAATGCCTGAGACAAAATTTATAAGCATTTAAAAATGAATACAATATTTTAAAGTTCACTGACTGGCAAAATAAACCAGCAGTATTCCAACATTTCCTGAATCAGAAACATCTCTTGAATCAGTTCTTTGAGGAGCACATTAAAAAATATATATATATGTATATATACACACATATATGTATACACACACACACACACACACACACACTTACCCACACATATATGAGAGATAGATAGAGAGAGGTATTGTGAATTATTTTTTCCTTTCCTGATATAACTATGCAACACTTATTAATATTGTTTATATATTTATTTTAAACATTGATATACATAATAAACTGTTTATATATTTATTTTAAACTACATCCCATTCACCTCTCTGGCCTAAATGCATTCAGAATATCCAAGATGATGTCTGTCGATGAAAACAGCTGCATGTGCATTCTTCCCACTGCAATGAATTCAAGGCCTGCAACATATATTCATGTATATTATTTTATTACAATATTTAAACATTAGTACTACATTGGATTTCACTTACTTAAATACTAAATGATATATCTCCATATATTTATTTTCAAGATACTACATATTTTTTGAAATATGTATTATTATTTACTGCTTCTTTATATTTAAAGCCAGGCGCTAAGAAGATACCAATCAGGCAAGAGAACAATGGGAACAGATATGAACACATTCTCCAAGGAGAAAGTATTGATAAAAAGACTATTTATTAATCTGAAAAGCCACATAGGGATAAGATTCCTGAATAAAGAAAATCTGCTGTGCATAGCAATATTGATAAATGTTTTATGAGTCATCAATGATATGACATCATTTGTATTAAAAATTAACATTATTTCACTATAATTTTGATAGAAGACAACATTGAGAGAATAAATAATTATATAAGTCATAGAAAATTGTGGTATTTTGGGTACAGTTTTAAAGGTTAATGATATTAATAAATGTCATATATGATTATTTATTATTTCATTATGTTATTAGCTAAGAAAAAAAAAGGTCTCAAAGACAAAAGAAGTCCTTAAGGTATTCTGCTGCATATAAAAAAAGATATATGACTTTTACAATCATAGTTAAAGCTCATTAATACAACTTAACCTTTTGACATATCCCTTAGTATCTTCCCACACATGTAATTGGTTATTTTATGTAAAATAGTATTTAACAAAATACATACTTATATAATAATTACATTACTCAAATATAATATGAAGTAATGCATATTTTCTAAATAGTTTGCCTAGTTTTTATGTCATTACATTTCCTAGAACTTGATTAGGTTGACTGAACAGTTAATTTTAGAAAAAACTTATTCTTCAATGCAAATATTGTCATTTAAGCAAAATGTCAATGCCTCCAAATTCTAGTAGTACTAGTACAGTGAATTACTATGATAATTTATTATATTAGTGAATGAGAAGTATAGGTTAAACAGCAAGAAAATAAAAATAGTCACAACGAGACAGCCTAATTCTCTCTCCTGATTTTGACTGTCATTTGAAAATTCTTAGTTGTTAAGTTATAAATTTTCCCCTTAAGATCATACATGTAAGGTTCTTAAATACACGCTTGGTATCTTATTCTTTGATTTCCATTGCCACGCACCTGGCTTGGCATACAGTTTCTCATTTAAGTAAGGTGATTTTAAAATCAATTCATGAACATCTCAAGTTAGAAGTGACCATTATTCAGGAACAATTTAGGCTATTGCAGGAAGTTAAATCTACAAATCACCCCTCCATTCTACCCTCATCTAATGCTGTTTGCCATTAATTTGGAGGGGGGAAAGAAAGTGAGTACAAATCTAAAATATAACCTTAGGAGATGGGGCGCCTGGGTGGCTCAGTGGGTTAAAGCCTCTGCCTTCGGCTCAGGTCATGATCCCAGGGTCCTGGGATCGAGCCCCGCATCGGGCTCTCTGCTCAGCAGGGAGCCTGCTTCCTCCTCTCTCTGAATGCCTCTCTGCCTACTTGTAATCTCTGTCTGTCAAATAAATAAATAAATAATCTTTAAAAAAAAAAATATATAACCTTAGGAGAGAGAATGTTATGTGCCATGATACATCAATGAGATATATGTGAGGGCTTTTTTGGTTGGATAAGAAAATTAGTGGATGGGGAAAACAGAGGTTTACTGGCATAAGGCAAACAATAAATCACTGTACAGTCTCAACACCACAAACATTCTATCCAGGGATGTATCTCAGAAAGATAATCAAATGCACCCTTGAAAGATAGCAAGAAGGTAATACATTACATTTCAGGGAAAACCTTTTGGCATGCTGTAAGGGTTTCACGAGAGCACATGCAGGGATGGCTATTTGCCAAGGAGCCTCCTGTCCACGACACAGTGAAGTTTTGTTTTGTTTTGTTGTCTGTTTTTAATAAGTTGTCCATAATCCTTTCCCTTGTAGTTAATTTATCTGAATCACTTTCAAGTAAAAGTAGCTTAGAAAATCCCCATCTACTAAATCAATATGTTGCTATACACTTTACTTATGATATTTAAATATTGGTATTTAGAAAGTTCGTATTTTTAACAAGCTTCCAAGTTGTTTCCAATACACCTCAAAGTATAAAAATCACTGCTCTTAGAGAAACTCTGATTACCATTCCCAAACTAAACATCTACACTGTAGGAGAGAAATATGGAGTAATGTTCCTTTTCACTTTAATGAGAATTTGGGATTCATCACTCATTTCCTAAATTTTCTTCAATTGAAACCCTAGCTCTTTTCTCTTGATATATATAAATCCTTTAAAAGCAGTCTGAACCTGTGTCTTATGCAGTATGAACCTATGTCTCATTTTCCTTCATCACTCAAGCATTTTAAATAAATCATCATCAATTTATTACTACTTAATATATGGGTAGTTTCAAAAACATTGGATTATTCCACCTTGATTACTCCCTAACACTGCTCTGGAAAACATCATCATACCCATCTTAGTTGTGAAACCCAAAAGATTCGTTTCAGATAAAATGAAGTTTTGTTAGTTACTCAGAATTTTCATGGTTTTACCCACTGTCAGACTTTAGTCAGATTATCCCCTGTACCTGAAACCTGTATTAAATCTCACCACTCCTTCCTCTCCCTCAATTCTCCTCCCCTTTCCTTGATCTGAATTTAAAAAGCATTTATTGTTTGGTGATCTGCGTAAATATTATTCTCTCTAAGAAGTTTTCTGGCCCTTGCAGACGTGGTTAGTCGATTCTATAGCATACATAATTATCTTGGCAGTGTATTTATTCCTCACTGAAAATTCTCTGTTTAGTTGTTATCTCTTTCCCACCAGATTGCCAGCTCCCATAGAAGAGAATCCAGGTTCTTTCTTGCTTGGAGGCATTCAACAGAATGTCTGAAAAAAATGAAATGCTTCCCTTAATGTTTGCTTTGATGCAAGCTCCATTTATATGCCTAAACTTTTTATTTCCACTGTGTTCATTACTCCTTCAAGGGGTTTCTAAACACTATTTGAGTGTCCATCTTATATCTTGTCGGTTTCCCACTGTATAAAGCCTGCATTTCCAGTGAAGAAGCTAGAGATCCCACTTTCCTGTCTTTTTGCACATGGATGCCGACTTGTGACCTGGGTCCATCAGTAAATGCAAAGATTTAGTTTCTGTAGCAATCTGAGGAAGTGGGCACCACATGGAATCCATTTTCAATGTAAGGCTTTCTAGACCAACAGAGCAGAGATTCTAGTACTCAATTTCCAGTGTAAGCAGTGTCACATTTGTGCCCAGTTGTGACAGGGGAGTTTTCAGGGGAAAACCATTACAGTGTGTTATGTCATTCATGACCTGACTCAGAGCCTAACTTTCTGCCCTTTTCCGGAGATACATTAAGCTACCAGATACCATTAAATAAATTCCTTTCCTGCTTAAGCAAGTTAAAGTGGATGTTGCTATTTTCAGCTATGAGCTCTGATAGATACATCCTATTATTCAGAGTTGCTCCTTTGCAATCAGTTTTGTAGATCCTTCTCCCTATGTCTGGACTTTAATTATATTTATTCACTTAGTTATTCAGGAAATATCAATTGTGTACCTGTAGATGTCAGATGATGCTCTAGTTGCCATGGACCCTGCAGAAGACAAAACAGGAATATTTCCTGCTGTATCGCTCAAATTCTGGGCTGAGACAGAAATTATTATTTCACGAGTGATAATTATGTTGAAAAATTAAGTGGACTAAGTGGTATACGGATGCTGTTAGAGGTAGGATATACAGGGAAGGCTTCTCTGATCCAGGACATTTAATGAGAATCCGAAGTCTCTAAAACAATCTTAGACTTTCTGAAGGAAGCACATTCCAGGCAGAACAAAAAACAACTTGAAACGTCCTGAAATGGGAATATAAGCCACATACTTGAAAAAAACCAACAGTTCCATATGGCTCAAAAGAGTGGAGGGAGAGGGAAACGAAACGAGACCAGGAAGTGAGAGATCACAGGCAGATCACAGGACATCGTAAGAACTTATATTTTGTTGTAAGTGAGATTGGAAGCCATCTGAGATTTTAAACAAAGGATGAGACCAATCTGGCTTTTCACTTAAAACACCACCCTGACTGCTCTACAGTAAACAGACAGGAAGCCTGGGTCATGGTAAAAGCAGAGACAAAATAGTTTTACTATAGAAGAGGTCAGAGTACCAAGCCTTGAACTTTTTCAGCCACAGGAAGATGAGAGAGATCTAGCAAAATAGACTGAAAATGTGAAAGGAGGTAAAAAGACAGAATGTGTT
Organism: Mustela erminea; assembly: GCF_009829155.1. Taxonomy (NCBI): domain Eukaryota; kingdom Metazoa; phylum Chordata; class Mammalia; order Carnivora; family Mustelidae; genus Mustela; species Mustela erminea. The sequence continues at coordinate 36,629,521 of NC_045628.1, read as the reverse complement.
CCAGACCCATTCAAAGAAAAAATTTCTAGGAAGAGGATGTCAATGACATCCACGGATGTCAGTGACATCCACGGATGTCAGTTGACAAGACGAGGACTGAGCGTTGGCAACATGGAGGTTAACGGTAGTATGAACCTAGAGTTAGTTCCTGCATTTTGTTTATTCAATCCTGGCATTCTCTACTGCTCAATAAAGTCTACTTAACTTGTCCTTTTTCTGCTACCTACATTTGATAATCTACATGCTTCCATCCATTTACTGTTTTTTTTCTTATTTCGTACAATGCCTAAATGATTGGTGACACGAAGATTGCAAGTTGCTTAATGCAGTATCCATGCTTTCTGTGCTCCTTAGCAACAGAAGCTCATTTATTTTTTCAGGTCAGCAACGGACCCAGCTGAAAGGCAAAACTGTACAGTCTTCTTTGCTGTTAGGTTGGACCATGTGACTAAAATCTACAGAATGAGATATGCCAGTTTTATAGTACGTTCAAGAATCTTTTTCAGGAGTGTTTGTTCTACCTTCCTTCCAGCTACTTCCTGCTGGATATATTCTGTCTGTTATCCCATGGAAAAGTGACAAGATGGAGGAAGCTGAAACATTGTTAATTGTACAGATGTAATGTAAACAAACATCCAAATGTTGAAAAACAGCCCCAAAAAACTCTGTTTGGACCTTGATTTTGCATTGGTGAAGCATTTTTGGTAGATTATTACATGCTGTGCTATGGAAGGAGATCCATATGGACCAATGTAGTAGCATTGAATGGAATAGGATTACTGTGGGATGCCTATATGCTACTCTCAGTAAAGTCCTACAACAGGGTTTACGGACTCAAGCAAAGGGAAGCACATTTATAAGCAGAGGCAGGTACCCCTTGTTTTGTAGACCTGCAGTTTAAAAAGGCAACATCTCTCTGCCAGAAGATGCAGTGTGTTTGGGTGTGTGTGTGTGTGTGTGTGTGTGTGTGTAGATAGATTTAGAGAAAGAGGGAATACATTTCCTAGGACTGCTATAACAAATTACTACACTTGCTGACTTAAAGCAACAGAAATTTATCTCTCATGGTAGGGAGGTTAGAAGCCTGAATTCAAGTTGTCTGGAGGCTCTAGGGGGAGTCTCCCATAATCTCCGCTAGCTTCAGGTATTGCTGGCAATTTGTGACATTCCTACAACTCCAGTAGTTGTATCAAATCTTCTCTCTGCCTCCATTTCTCACCTATCCTTCCTTTTCTGTCTGTGTCTTTACATGGCCTATCTATAAGGATGCCAGTCATTACATTTAAGACCTTCCCTAATCTAATATAATCTCAACTATTTATATCAGCAAAATCCCTATTTCCAAAAAGTTTACATTCTGTGGTTCCACCTAGACATGAATTTTTGTGGACATTATTTGTCCCAGTTTAGACAGATAGACAGATAGACAGATAGACAGCAATGCTGAGGCTTTAGCAGTGCCGGAGCATTGAAAGATGACTCTGTTGGCAAAGATGGTATTAAGGGTTTTGCTTTTCTACAAAAGCTCATTATTTCAGATGGCCTCATTTTTCAAAGAAGTGCAGATGGGAAATTAACAGAGATTAGGAAGTTTAAAAATCCTTAATCTCAAACAGTTTGTCTATTTAATTTTTTCTTGGCTACAGTTACTTGCATTTAGGCCTGGAAGCAAATAAATCAGAAGTCTACTATGTATCTGGAGAAATTTATTACCTGTTCATACCTGTCCTGCGAAAACAGCCTATGACAGTTATACCCTTAAAGAAATTCTGTGTCCTTAAAACTACACCACTGGAAAATGGTCTAAGAAAATAAAGCAATCGCCATGGACACAGTCATCATTATTCATCTCACTAATGGCAGTGGAGACTAGAGGAGAAGGAAGAACTTTGAAGACACAGTAAGTATGGAAGGCGACAGTTCTCCAACACTGGGTTCATTCTTATGTGCAAACTTTCTGAGAAGCAGAGTTTTAGACGTTTATTCCATTCAGTATTTCCAGATCTTTGCATTTTGGAACAAAGGTATATACCTGCAGAGAACAGTCAGGCTCTAATTTCAAAGATAGCTTCAGTTTATCTACTACTCCAGTGAAACAATCAAAATCTACAACAAGGCAACAAGAAATGTCCTGCACAGCTGATGGATGCATTGCATAGGTTCCTTGGATTGGATTGGATTGGATTGGATTGGATTGGGGGTAAACATTCATGGGATGTGAATATTCTTATAAACACAAAAGAGTTTCTATCTTGTAAAATAGCTAATAGTCATAAGAAGATTATTTTCTATGTTAACAATGATGTCTCTGGTATATATGTTTACTCAACAAATATAAACATAAAACAACTCTGACTTACCAAAATAGCTGTTAAACACAAAGATTGTTATTTTCCATGTGAATAAACATATCCTTGAAGTTTTATATATACCCCATGATTTATAATAATTTTACAGTCTAATGGTTATAGTTAAACTGTGTCAGATAGTTTGGGGCCAGAATATTACAACCATAGACAAAATGGGAAGTGAGTCCTTCCAGAGATAATTGCAAGATATTCTGATGTCATGAATGGTTAATGCTTCTCCTAAAAAAAATAATGATCTGACAGCTGGACATTGATCCAATGTCCATCAGTATTAAATGCCTTATTTTATTGCATCTTATAATAAACCACAAACAAGTATGATATTTATTTTAATTCCTAGCAAGTTTTTAAAATTATAAAATGTAAGGTTTCATAGAAAGAAGAATTTAGGAGTGCCTGGGTGGCTCAGTGGTTTAAAGCCTCTGCTTCGGCTCAGGTCATGATCTCAGGATCCTGGGATTGAGCCCTGCATCAGGTTCTCTGCTCAGCAGGGAGCCTACTTCCTCCTCTCTCTCTCTCTCTCTCTCTGCCTGCCTCTCTGCCTACTTGTGATTGCTGTCTGTCAAATAAATAAATCTTTAAAAAAAAAAAAAGAAAGAAGAATTTAGGAATAACTTCAAAAGCTTTATTGGTGTATGATTAATACATAATACTTGAACTGTATACTTATCTTAAAGTGTATAACTGCATTAACAACTCAGAGATGGTCACATATGATTTATCTCAAAATGTAACCTACATATCACTTAGAAGCAGAAAGTGTATAGTAGCTTGGTGACACACTGAGAAAAAAAAACTAGAATACATAATATTGATAAAGCCTAAACACTGTAATTTATTCAGTTAAATACTGGTTATTAAAATGGTGCTAGAATTTCTACCTTTAATAAAATAATTAATGTTTGGATTGCCTATTGCTTGAGCAGAATGCAAGATTAGATGTGGTGGCTTCATAGACCTTCACTGTAACAACCAAAAATGAAACAGATATTCACCACAGATGGGTACTGAAGATCAGGAGTGCAGGATGTAGAAGAAATGTATGAATATATAACAAGTTCCACTCTGGGAAAAAATAAAGAATATACTGATCAAATAGACTACAAAAAAAAGATTTTTCAGGGTTAGATATGGTCACCTTTCAGTTCCATCTTGTGGAAATGGATAGTAAATATTGGTTATACTTAATCCACCAACCATACCTTCAATTATATTATGTAGCTCAATTAGAAATCTGCAGAGTATAATCTCCTCCAGTCCCATCCATGTTGATACAAAGGTTGGATATTCATCCTTTCCAATGGAGGCACAATACTGCATTGTACATATGGAGTATATACAGTTATACCCTTAAAGAAATTCTGTGTCCTTAAAACTACCCCACTGGAAAATGGTCTAAGAAAATAAAGCAATTGTCATGGACACAGTCATCATTATTCATCTCACTAATGGCAGTGGAGACTAGAGGAAAAGGTCCTACATTCTTTATTCATTTGTCTGTTGAAGGACATCTTGGTTCTTTCCCAGTTTGGTGACTGTGGCCATTGCTGCTCTGAACATCAGGGTTCAGATGACCCTTCTTTTCACTACATCTGTATCTTTGGGGTAAATACCCAGTAGTGCAATTGCAGGATCATAGGGAAGCTCTATTTCTAATTTTGTTAGGAATCTCCACACTGTTTTCCAAAGTGGCTGCACCAACTTGCATTCCCACCAACAGTGTAAGAGAGCTCCCCTTGCCCCACATCTTCTCCAACACATGTTGTTTACTGTCTTGTTAATTTTGCCCATTCTAACTGGTGCAAAGTGGTATCTCAATGTGGTTTTGATTTGAATCTCCCTGATGGATAATGATGATGAACATTTTTTCATGTGTCTGTTAGCCATTTGTATGTCTTCTTTGGAGAAGTGCCTGTTCATGTCTTCTGCCCATTTTTTGGCATGATTATCTGTTTTGTGTGTGTTGAGTTTGAGGAGTTCTTTATAGATCTTGGATATCAGCCCTTTGTCTGTAGTGTCATTTGTGAATCATCTTCTTCCATTCCATGGGTTGCCTCTTTGTTTTTTTGACTGTTTCCTTTGCTGTGCAGAAGCTTTTGATCTTGATGAAACCCCAAAAGTTTATTTTCACTTTTGTTTCCTTTGTCTTTGGACACATATTTTGAAAGAAGTTTCTGTGGCCGATGTTGAAAAGGTTACTGCCTCTCTCCTCTAGGATTTTGATAGATTCCTGCCTCACATTGAGGTCTTTTAACCATTTTCAGTTTATCCTTGTGTGGAGTAAGAGAATGGTTGAGTTTCATTCTTCTATACATATCTGTCCAATTTTCCCAGCACCATTTATTGAAGAGACTGTCTTTTTTCTACTGTATATTTTTTCCTGCTTTGTCAAAGATTATTTGACCACAGAGTTGTGGGTCCATATCTGGGCTCTGATCACCTTGGGAAATGAAACTGTGGATAAGGGGGGACTACTGCATATTTATTTCATAATAATAGTGAACAACATGCTAAAATATACAATGACAATTAATGATATCCAGTTAATTGTAGTGCATCTGAATTATTTTAATGAAACTAAGATTATATAATCAGATGAATTTTATCATTAAAATAAACATCATAATAAATCCATTTACTTTATTATCTGTTATTCTGTGATCCTTTTATGGATAAGTTATATAACAAATGGTCCATTGATAAAATGACTGTATTAACTTATCAGTAAAAATTTGTTTCTTCAAAAGGACTTTCAAACACATCAGGCGTTAAATTTTGTTATCAAATTATTTGGTAAGATAAAATTTAAAGTTTATAGTTTCTTGCTTTTTTCTATTTGAAAGGGAAAAGTTTTCTTTGAAAAAATAAGGAAAGTAAGTAGTGTGGGATTTTTTTGCACAAAACTACATTTTCAGAGATGTCTATAAAAGTAGATTTATCATGGTATTATTAGACAGTTTAACAATAAGTATTCAAATTTAGGCATTTTCACTGATTATATAATGCGATCTGAGAAATGTAACTTCAACTGCACATTGTCTTTGCCAAATTCATTTCATATAAAGATACTCAATAAGATTTGTAAAGAATCACCCATGTATTATTATATATCAATCAGTTCCATGTCTAATAGTATAGGATTCATAAAGTCCACATTGAAATGCTATAACACATTTAACAGATTTCTTTCATGAGCCTATACCTTACAATAATCTAAACAACCCATGTGCAGAACATATACAATTAGTCTCCTAAAATCCAAAGTAAAAGTCATCATAAAAATCCAAAATGCAAAGGGAAGTAAAAAGGGTCAGTTTTTACAAAGCAATAAAGTAACTGAACTTAGATCCGTTTATTTATCCCTATCTAAAAAAAAGAAAATAGTAATGTTAAGAAGAAGAATGCACATCAAGAAAAGTGCAGTACTCTTAGTCATCTTCACCTATTTTGATCAAGGGTGAGTAATACAGAATTGTTGAATCACAATATTGTACACCTGAAACTAATAGAGCACTGCATGTTAATTATACTGAATAAAAATAAAAATAAATAAAATAAAATAATAAAAAGGAAGTATAATGTAAATATCCTTCGCCAATGCAATTTTCAAAGCCTCTTTGGGGATTTGGGGTCATGCTACTATTGGTAAAATTTTCAACATAAATACAACATAAAAATAAAGAAGGTTGCATTAAGAATTTCCATAATGTTCAAGCCATATCACTAATTCTATGTTCCAATAAATTTTTGTATTGATCAATATTTTCAATTGAACATTTAAACATTTAGGAGTGTTTTCAATATTCTGTTTCCACTCCCAGACCACGGAGCCAATAGAAGGAAACATTAATACACTAAGCCAGTCAGAGGACAAATACTGTATGATTCCACTCATATGAGGTGTCTAAAGTAGTTAATGGATAAAAACAGAGAGTAGAATGTGGTTCCAAGGGGCAGGAAGGAATGGTAAATGGAGAATTGCTGACCAATGGGCATAAAGTTTTAGTTATGAAGGATAAAAAAAGTTCTAGAGAACTGCTGTACCATACTGTGCTTACAGTTAATGAATATTAACTGAACACTTAAAAATATTTAAGATGATAGTTGTCATTTTATGTGTTTTGTCACAATAAGATGGAAGGAAGGAAGGAAGGGAGGACGGAATGAAAGAAGGAAGAAAAGAGGGTAGGAGGAAGGAAGGAAAGAATTTTCCCAAAGCATACCCAACAGAAGTGTAATAAAGCAACTGCATCAATATTAATGATGTAGGGCTCTTAACCAACAATTATGAGAAATAACAAACTTTTCATATAGATCATCATGCATGATTCTTTTACATCATGGATCATTGCATTATTAGGTTTTACTATTGGGAGATTCATCATTCTTATATGGTGAAAATCATATAATTTTAAAGAACATTCTAAACTCAGCATAATTACATGTTATTTAAAGCCGACACCATGGGAACAGCTAGAGAGAGGTCCATGCATGCTTTAAGACAGACTTATTTATTTCCAACAAAATGTGGGATGTGAGGATGTGAAGAATGTGTAGATGCAAGAATGGACATATTTTCCCTGTGTTTCTGAATCACTGTCTTTCTTAAAATGAAATCTGTAAGTGTTATATTAACTTCTGTGGAATGTAAAACAAATATCAGTATAAGTCATTTGAATTCTTTGTACATTAGATTGTTACACTTCCTGTTGAGAATAATCAATAACCTGTCATGGTATTACTTATATCAGGCAAACTTGAAAAATGCAAGTGGGTTGTATCCAAAGTTACTTATTACCAAAAGAATTTGCAAAACCAATATTATATGGCTCAATCCCATGCAAATTTCATAGCCTAAAGTTAGATAGCTCAATTATTTAGTCATTAACCAATCAAACAAGTCACTTAACCTCATATTCTGTCATTTTTATATGATAATAATGTATGATTCAAATCAGATAACAGATGAGAATATAATTAAAACTGTGAAATGAATACGCAAATACCATTATTATCATGCTTATATAAGTGAGTTATAGATAACTCAGAAAAGAATTGGTGTCAATCTTAGAATGCATCTTAAATCTGAATATTTAGTTTATGTCATGGCAGATTTAAAAAAATATAATTTTTTCACAGGTTGGGTTTTTAATTTGTTGTCCATGATAAATTTCCACTGAGGAATTTATTTTTATTTTTATCTTTATTTTTATTTTTTTTTAAGATTTTATTTATTTATTTGACAGAGAGATCACAAATAGGCAGAGAGGCAGGCAGAGAGAGGTGGCAAGTATGCTCCCCGCTTAGCAGAGAACCCGATGAAGGCTTGATCCCAGGACCCTGATATCATGACCCAAGCCGAAGGCAGAAGCATTAACCCACTGAGCCACCCAGGTGCCCTGAGAAATTTGTTTCTAGAGTTAGAACTCTTGTTCTCTGTTTTTAGGACTTGGAAGGAAATAAAGGAGTTCCTCTATTTTGTGCTGCTTCTGTTGTCGTAACTGTCTTCTTTGACCTCTGTTTATATCCCCCTCAGTGAAAAGGTCAGAAAGGAATTCCCCAGTAAGCCCACTTTCACTGTTCCTTTTCAAGCAATAGCAATGAAACATAAATAGCAACAGGTAAATGGGGTTTAACATGAAGATCAATGGGGGCAAAACTTAATGAGTAAAGTATGCTGAAACAAGATTCAAAAGAACTCTATGGTTATGTTCAATCCAGTGGCCACATTCCCAGAACCCTGCACTGGAAAATGGTGGATGTAGAACATTTTGGTGGGAGACAATTAGGAATATATTTTTTTAATCAAAAATATTATTTAAATAAATGCAGAAATGGAAATGGATATATTATTTAATATTTTATAGAAACCATTCTCCCAAAAATTAATCTACAAATTCAATGAATTTCTAACAAAAATCTGCAAATTGATACTCAAAGCCAGAGTCAAAAATAGCCAAGACAATTTTGTATTTAGAAAGGAGACAGATCTTACCAGATTATTAGTGTTATAAACCTTATAAATCTACAATAATTAAGAAAGTATAGTATTGGGGCACCTAGGTGGCTCAGTCAGTTAAACATGTACCTTGGCTCAGGTTGTGATCCCAGAGTCCTGGGATGGAGCCCAGCATCAGGTCTCCCGGCTCAATGGGGAGCTTGCTTTTTCATCTGCCCCTCCCCCTGCTCATGCTTTTTCTCTCTCTCAAATAAATAAATTAAAAATCTTAAAAAAAAAGAGAGAAAGTATGGTATTTTTGTGTAAGATTGGTTAGAAGCTCAATGGTGGAACAGAAAGCTCAATTATGAAGTGAAAATTTAGTTTAATACTTGTGTTTTCCCTTTTCCTTTGTCTACATTGCATTAAAATTTTTGAGATAATTTTACTCAATTTATTAAATCCTACTATTTTAATAAAATAATCTTTAATAGGAAAAAATAACTTCTGAAAGAATTACACATTTTAAAATATTACAGATGATGAGTCTATCACATAAAAGTCAAAGACTTTAGGAGTACTTGGTTACGAAATAATGAATATGTTAGCTCCACTGGGTCATATAATTTTTTTAAGAAGATATTTAAAGGTGGAGTAGACAACCTGAAATAATGATCAGAATGTAGGCATAAGACTAACAAAGGAATAATTCTTAAAGGAGAAACCCTCCCCAAAGAGAAATAAAATATAAGAACAAATAAAAATAAACCTAAGAACTGCTTATGTCTTAAAGACTTAACTTTTTAATGATAAGAAAATGCTGATATGTTACTATTTATTTTATGAAATATCAATGATTAACTATCATATTGATAATTATATAACTTTTAAAACTCCAATTATAACTGAAATGTTTACATTGAAACCTAGAAAATATTATTCCTTCTAAACATACAATAGGAGCACAGTAAATACTACTTGACTTTTAAATACTTTTATCTTTTATGAAAGCATTGCACTTTGCTACTGTGAACAAAATATATTTGAATTTATTTAAGGTGGATATGAGTTCAAAACATTTTTAAGAACATATTGTATGCAACATAAATACAACAATGCTTGGTGTAAGATGGCTGTTCTATATTTTATGATTACTTTCTCACAGAAATATTTGTCACAGTACTAATTTATGAAAACAATGTTTACTGAAACTAAACGGTACTGTCAACTACTAAGTAGTAAATAGCACCTTTTTTTTTTTTTGCCACTTAGAGCTGATAATTTATTGTTTTAGCATCATCCAGAAGAGAAACAACATAAAGATGTATCTAGAACAATTCCCCACAATTTCCTCCCCTTGCCTCACTGCTCTTTAGACCATATGTAAAACCAGGTGTATCACTATGGTAAATAAATTACCACAAACTCATTCAAAAAGCAACCTGTCACTTCAGGGGAAGTCACTGATGTGAAATGAAATTAACCACTCTCAAACTGGGGTTAGTAACACTGTATGAGTGCATGATGTTTGCATGTTCTGGTTACCTTTCATGAGAATCAGACGTTTTCCCCCAAATACTTTTCTGAATTGCACACTTCATTAGTTTGAATTTTTAAATTTTTTGGCTTACTGCCATGGTGTTTCTTCTGGCAAAATTGGTAGTTTCTCTTTATAAAAGAAGAAACATCTATTTTTTAAAGTCCTACATCAGAATTAAGTTCTAATATATTCTTTCTCCAAAAGAAACTTACTTATTGAAACATGTTAATTTGAGAAATTATCTATTGGGTTAACATAATAAGAAAATATATTTTTTTGTTTGATACCAAAGCATTAATTCTTTATGTACATTCTAAATATAAAACCAGCAACCAGTAATAATTATGAAGAAAGAATTAAATTGCAGGGTGCCATATGTAGTGACTTTTATAGTTGCATTCATATTGATTACATGTAATTTCTAGAACAGGCCTCTTTTAACTTTATAAGAGAATACAGCAATTAGACACTTTTACTTCACTACATGAAGTATTAGCTAATAGAAGTGCAGAAAAGCTGTTTGAATTTAAATGTGTATTTTCACTACATTTAAAAAATACTCTGTTTGTTTGAGAAATACAGAACAGATAGTTTAATGTTGCTATTAATTTTTATGATCCTCGCATAGTCTATGAAAAAGAAATCAACATGATTTGAATTGCAAAATTTAAGGTATAAAATCAAGACATATTTTCCACAGAGCTACTTTAGGATTACTAATATTTTTGCTTTTTCATATAATATCTGTATTAATTGAGATTGACATTAATAGCTTTTAATAAAATGTGATTTTTGTGCCTCTGTAAATCACATGTATATCATTCTCCTTAATGCTTACTCTCTTGCTGCTTCGTAATGTGAGCAATGTATATATTACACATTCTCCCAATTCAAAGACATTCCATTTTTTAACCCAAAATGTATTGCATAAGATTCTCACACTGCCACCATAATACCCCCATACTTACTAGCATAATACTAATAAAAAAATAAAATTTATATAAGGTTTTTAAAAGTAATTTAAAGGATTCTAAGATAATGCCTATGATTTGTTCAGAATTTGTCCATTATGGTGAAACTGACAGTCATTCTCTCCTATACAATAATTTTGAAAGAACGGTTTTGATAAGCTTTCTATTTTCCCCCCAAGTTTTTCTCTTAAATAACAAATTTACAGCTCTAGCTCCTTTTTCTGTTGAAGCTTTCAAGCCAATGCACATATAAAATCCTATTATAGATGGTGATTTTATTCTACAGAAACGCAAAATATGTTGCTCCTGATGAATAAAATTTTCTGCCTCCATAAATAAAAAATTCCCACTTGAAGTTCACAGTTGAAAGTGACCATTTTAATTTCTTTATTCATGATGCATTGGCCAGCATGTGTTCCAGAGATGTTTATGACACCAACTTAAAAGATGAGAGAAAGCCTCTCAAATCTGCATGTCTAACTTCACAGATTAGAACAGTTCAGCATCCAAAATACTTCAATTCTTCAGTCACTGCAAGATAACATTTCCATAGTACTCCTTTAATATAAAAGCAATTCATTCTAAATACAATGTGTTTCTGAAACCAAAACCTTACCATAAGAGAAATCTGTTTTTTCATGTCTATATAAAGATATCACCCTAAAAGGAATTAAATGAACTGTAGAACCAGCAGCTATAAAACAATGCACAGTTAATTGGGCCCCATGAGGATCAAGCGTCTGATGTTGGCCACAGTAGCACACGGACAAACAACAACAATTCCCTCAGATGCTTGAACTCAGGGCATGCTGATGATGATCCCTATGCACTGTCTTCCCTACTAAGGCAGCACAAGTCTGTTTCTTCCACAGATTCAGCAGAAAATACTGGCATGTGTTATAGATTTGGACTTTTTTATTATTAACCCACTAAAATAGGAAGTAGCATCACACTGTTGCCACAGATGAACAGAGAAACTTGCAATACAGGACATGTTAGAAAAGACTGTGATTGTGGAATATTGGAAAGAATATATTATTTGGATACCTGTGTCTTATTCCCAATTCCTCTAACATCTGGCTATATAATTGGTAGGACTCCATTGTTTCTTAAAATAGCAGCATTGACTTATGTAATCATTCATATTCTTCCATAATTTCCCATATTTTACCCTCATCCAAATTATGCATTTATTTCTTATCAACTTCAACTATAGAAAAATAATTGCTCTATGCAAACAATCATCAAGTATAAATATATTTGTGGGTATTTATTATAAATATAAAATGTTACTGTGGGAAAACATAAATATATTAACACTTTCATAGATTATTGGTAATCATGATTAAATATGCACAGATTTCAGTAGCTTTTTTTTAAATATTTTCAATATCTTAAGTATTAAATTTAATAATGCACATTTTTGCCAATATCAGAACTTCTATTTTTTTAACTCTTGAAAGCATATTTTTTATTATTATGTTCAGTTAGCCACTGTAAAGTACATAATTAGTTTTTGATGTAGTGTTCAATGATTCATTAGTTATTTGTTTTGAGAAAAAGAGAGAGAGAGAGCACATCTGGGGGTAGGGGCAGAGAGAAAGGAGGAGGGAGAAAAGAGAGAATCTCAAGTGGACTTCCCTCAGTGCTTCCCACTTAAGCACAGGACCTGATGCAGGGTTCCATCTCATAACCCTGAGATCATGACAAAACCAAGAGTTGGAAACTTAGCCGAGTCACCCAGGCATCTCTGAGTAATTCTTTAGTATATCAAAGGGGATAATGACTGAAATGAGCTAATGTATGTAATGCATGTTGTACCACTTTAAATCACAATTTAATAATTTGATGATCACTTCTTACTGAATTAGCTTATCAACTCAATATTCACATCTAGTGGCATCTGTAAAAGCTGCAATAACAAAATACCATGCATATGAATCACTCAAGGGAACATACATGAGGGACTATCACTGGAACTTCTCCATTCCTGCTCATTCATTCATTCAGCAAATGTTTACGGAAAACCTGCATTACCTTCAGGTGTAATAGTATGAACAAGAGAGCGAGTCTACTTCATTCAGTTAACAAGCCAATTAAGAAGACTAACATTGAATAAATAATAACCTGAAGGTTCTAAGCCTCCACTGTTGGCTAATTTTAGAGTCCTAGGAAAGGAAGCTGTGTTTGAGGATTGGCAGTCATCATAGGGACTGGAAAAGTTGTGTTGACTGAGAGATTAGTTGTGGGTAGGAAACACACAGATCAGGATAGGTCACTATTTTCATGGGTAACAAGTCAGAATAACTAAAAAGGAGTTCCTGCAGGACAAATTCATGGGAGTTTGTTCCATATATACAGAGAAGACTCAAGGCAGAAATGTTTTAGTACAACCTGAGAAGACCAGTTGGTCTAAAATATTTTAGACATATCTGCTTGGTGGAATTCAGTGGTGATTAACAAGTATAATAAGTACATTCCTTAGGAACAAGGAGATCCTGCTTATAACTTTTCTAAGGGTTAAGAGGCATCAACTGGATGGAAAAATCATGTCTGATTTCCCTGACAAAGAGATCCATTGCTGATTTCTCTATCCTCGAAGGAAAACATTTTTCTGGTGTATGGAAGATGGAATTACCTCCTTTCTTATTCACTTACTACTTTTACATAATGCAAATGTATTTTCGGTCAGGACGGAATTGAGCTGTTGCTGAAACAGTGATACATTTAAACTACCACTCTAAAGATGTTAAGCATTTGACACCCATTCATGATTTAGTGCTAAAAATGATAGAACTCTGGATATATGATACATTCTCTTATATAAAAAGTGAAGATATTAGAAAAATACCAATTAAGTGACTTTTTGCCCAAGGTCACAGAGCTACTTCATTGGTCTAGGACAGACATTTGAACCCAATTCAGGGCTATTAGTTCCTGTCACTAAATCTTACTAACAGCTTTCCTAGGACCTGCTTCTCTAGATTAATTTCAGGAAATTCACTTACAAAGCATTTGCAGAAAATTACCTTCAAGCAAAGGATATTTAGCAAAAATTATAAAGTTATTAAAAACTTTAATTTGTATATGGACAAAAATTATAACAGATAAAATAAAATAATTAAAAGGAATTTCCTAAAATTCTAAACTTAATAGTGAAACTACATATAACAATGGCTTCAACACCATTTTATCTAGCAAAATACCTATAATCAAACATCTAAGCATACATTTCTGATTTTAAGGTATTCACAGATGTATATCTATAGAATAGGAAGATCATATTTTTTTCTCTACTATTAAATCTAACTGCTTCACAATAGAAAAACCCACATTATTTATGTTAAAATATTCGAAGTACATTTTATATTTTCATATACATATTCCCTGGATCCTTTTGATGGTCGTCTGAATTTGTCCACACTCTGTGTGTAGAGCTCGGTAGATAATTAACACATTTTCATGTGACTTGCTACTTAAGGGACTGCCAGAGTAGCAGAAACTAACTTTTCTTATTCTGGGCCTGATTAGAAATATTTTAACATATGATTGACTTTATATAAGATTCAAATATTAGTATTGTGCTATTTATTAAAATACATTTTTTTCAAAGCATGTGAGAGTAAAAATCTGTTGTGTGCAAACTACCACACATATCATTTGGATATAAATTTTCAAAAGATTTCCAGGCTTTGTAAAGGTCTGTAAGTAAACCTTTTCCATTTCTACATACTGTGAATTAGTTTCATGGCCATTTGTCTTTAGGTCTAAACTGAAAATACTTATAATTTTACTTTTTGATATTTTGCTGCCTAAATGACTTTTTCATTATGCAGATATTACAGCACTGTGAAAGCCGTGATTAGAATGCATCCAACTTTTTGCTGTAAATTCACAAGCGCACAATTTCCAATGAGACAAGTGTTGAAGTAAGCAAGAATCTAAGAGAGAATGAAATGAATCTAAAAAGGTATCATGTTCTGGTCATATTAGATCATTAGTAAAAATTAAAGTATCACTTGAATTGCTATTTTCCTGTTTTATCAAGCTCCTAAATTTCAGAGCCATCAAATACATCATCTCAATGATATTTTGCAATGAATATTTGTGGGGTGCTAAAAATAATTTCCATCTGATTGATTTTTAAGATTCATCAGTGAAGCAAATCATCACTCCAAATTACTAGAAGACTGTGTCTACATAAATGAGTATTTTCTGGCCATACTGAATACATATAAGCTAGTACTCACGGGTACAGCTAGATTGTTTTTCATAGCTGATGTCCATTCTGATGGATCACTGTGTCCATTTTTAATGGTTTCTGCCTTGCAGTACTGGCTATAAAATATTTTTAATAGAATTCTTGAATATATGATATAACATGGTTACATTCAGTAAAATTAAATATTTGTACTCTTGACCATTAAAATATTGTGAGGCAAGTACATAATTGCTCAATAAAGTTAAGAATATCTATTTAGTTTGAATTTAACTTCTAAACAAGCTTCTTCTATATGATTGCTTATGCTGCTTTTCTGTTTTTTTCTTATACTGCTTTAAAGGCAATATTTTAGTTAATTATTTCTCCTCTAAGAAAAGAATCTACATCCACAAATCTCTGTCATTTGGATATGCCTTTTTCTCTTTCTAGTTTATCATTAGAATATATATATGCACACATATATATGTGTATATATACAATTATATATATAATACATATTGGAATATATATAACATATATATACATAACACACAAAGAAAGATAATTAAGGAAAAAAGTTGGATCAATTTAAAAATAGCTCATCTCATAAATCCCATACACTTACTAATAATTCCTGCTTTAATTGGACTAGTTCCATGCGACAAGTAGAAAGGTCCATAGAGAAACTTAGGAGAGAGCCACCTGGATTTCTGAGGTAGTTTAGAAATGATGGTATATTGTCATATTTATGTGAAAACTCACCAGGAATCAAGATGCTCTAGAAATTACTGGTTGAATATTATTGGGAAATGACTCTAGATAGGTTATTCATATTTCTGTCTTGTGAATAAGGAAGGAACAGTGCTTTTACCAGGATTTCCATGAATGATTTTATAGAGATACTGTATCCTAATAGACCAAAAGCAAGCTTGCTTGTAACCATGGACCTTGGGTATTAGAGCAAATAACAATCTTGCTTATTGTCTATTATAAAATACTTGTTTTCCTAAGACCAGGTTTCTTCTTCTTCAACACAATCCAGTGCGTGTATTAGTGCCATCTGACCCTTTTGAATCCCCCAGGGAGAACTGAAGTTCAAGAAACCAGCACAAAGGTGACTGGATATTACTAATGCAGTGAATGTTAACACATCCCCCATCTTTGATCCAGGAGTCTCATGTCACCCAAGAAAGCATACCAGACTATGTCATCAGTCTTTACCTCAGTTGAAACTTCAGATGGCTCACAGATCTTAATACATAGAATTATTTATATTATTGAAGGGAAGTGTTTTGTTCCCATTGAAATAAGCACTCTCAGTTCAAATTTGCCTTTTATGTCTGTAACATTTTGGCCAAATATGCCATTCCTGGATTCGGGAATTGGTTTATTTACCACTATATTCTTCTAGAATTTCTACCCTAGCTTCTCATATGATTATATAAGATATTTATACTAAATCTCTTATTTCAATGTGAACATGGACATTTGCTTGCTAGCTCGTACACTAACTGGTACTTTACCCAGCATTCACCATCTACCTATCTTCCTGCTGAGTTTCCTCAGACATCAGGCTGCAATATAAGGTTCTTTATGCTAGGCCTTGGAAGATGAACCTTAACCAAATATTAACCAGGTATATTGACAGTACTTGGATTAAGGGTGGACATATGACTAAATTCTCATTGATCAGGTATAGGAAGAAGTTTTTTGAGAGGTTACTAGGAAACAATACAAACAGAAAGAGTGTAAAGATCCTGTCTTTCTTCATGTTTTTCAATGAATTTCTAAGAACACATGATGCCTCAAGCATCCGTAGCCTTCTTGAGATGATGAGGATACAAGCCTGATGATTAAAACAAAGACAACAGAAATGGCTAAGAAGAAGAATCTAAGACCCAAGTCTTGACAATATTTTTGAGCTGCTATACCAATTCCGGACTATTGTTTCTGAAAACCTCTTTATGTAAATATAAACTACTCTATTTTGGTTGTGTTGGATATTCTATTACTTGGAAATTAAAATATCTCTAATAAACAATATAAAGAAATACGATCTCATTATTAATAGTGTCAATTTGTTCCGCTTATGTTATTTCAGAATTATGATAACCAATTTGTCTCACCATTTTACTTCTGTTCACCCAAATGTAGTATATGTATGTGTGTGTGTGTGTACGAATGTATGTACATGCACATATCATAAGGGATTGCAGTATATCAGCCTATCTATTCATGTATCGCTTTACCTCATCCAATATAAAGTTTTACATCAATATTATGATACTCAAAATTTAAGAACTTTCATTACAATTAAATCTTGTGTGCATCTTTATTAGCAGTGCTTTTACCAACATAGTGAAATACTAGCATGAATTTTATTAGAATCTAATTGTGTATTTATGTTGACTGTAACCTAATTCTATGCCCTACATAAAATTTTAGACAACTTCTTTGAGAATCATCTAAATTATTATATAATTGAAAATAATTTGAGAGGTACTATCACAGTATAGAGAGCATGTTTTATCATAAATAGGGAGTCACTAAAGATGAAGTGCTCTAAGGTACAAACAAGTTTTAAAAATAACATTAAAATTCTTGATTATCGATTTATTTCCCTGTATAAATTTGACATTAACAGTTAAAAGACAAAACATTTTTATTTTTACATACCAGAATCTATTTTAATTTCACTTTTCCAGCTCTTAACATGATATAATTTTAGCCAGAGTAAAATCATTTGTCCCTTACAGTAAGAGAATTTGTGTTTAGCTTGAATTTGCTACTGCTGAATGTAAACTCTAATCTTTGTTTTCCATTCATGGGTTATTTAGTGATATGTTTAAAATACTGCACTGTTACTTCCTTTTTTAAACAGCATATTAAAATGTTTACTAATAATTTTATTGTTACAAGTCAAAATATAATGTTCTACTGCTTCATTGTTACGATTCTTGATTTTATGACTAAGTCATATTAATTAATTTATTAAATATTAATGATGGAAAAGTCATTTCAATAAAGAGCAAGCATTGCTAATCCTGTGTTACTTTGTTTTTTAGATACTATTTCAAGAAGATAAAGGTGCTGTCAATGTCATAAGTTAGTACTCTTACTAATAGAATGACAAATATGTAACAATCTGTTAAATTAATCTTGACAATAGGCATTTCTCTTCACAATTTATCTAATATAGACAAGAAGTTTTTCTCTGGTATTTAGATTAAACAGCTTCTTATTTTTGAAACACTGGGAATAATTTTATTCTAATGTTATTTCAAGGCAGTGGGAAGCAATATCACTCTGAGATTTAATCATCAGTGTCCTTGATGTCATCTAGTGTGGAAATGTCTGACCAGTAAATTTGTGTCTTGTTTTCTTCCCTTGAAAAGGGCTTTGAAGACTTCTCTTGATAAGCTGATCTGACCTTGACCCACACTGGTCCTGTGGATAATGCTACATCTTGTGTTCCTTGTTGATCTATAAAATAGTCCAGCAACTCTAACAGATAGCATTATTTTGCCCCTTTTTTGAAGGCCCTTTTAGCGCATTTACCAGGCTTAGCTGATTATCTCCTGAATTTCAGAGATTCTTGAATCTCCTCCATGACACAAAGGAATCTGTGAGTGGGTTAAAAGTATTACCCAGGGCTCTTTTTTCTGTAACACCAAGTTGCTAGTTTTATTCCCCTAAATTTGTTACTTGGGGTGCTGAGTGATGTTAGGTGATACTGCTCAGTTTCATTCAACCAATTTATTCCACTAAAATTCCTAATGGCGACCATAAACTTCATTTTTCCTACTTTTGTTTCTCATATTCTTCCAAGATGAAAAGAGGTAGGTTTTCTTTCTCTGTGCCTGAATAAAAGTTACATCCTATTCTACTTAGAGCATATAGCCTGATTGCCTAGTTATTATAGTTGAAGCATATACCCTTTTCTGGAAAACAAAACAAAATTAAAACTTGCTTTGAGTTATTGAGTCTTGGTACTTAACATAAGAATTAAGAAAAGCTATACAATTGGAACAAAAATATAATATTAATATTTGTAAAATATTATCCCTACTACCCAATATTTAGTGTTATGATCAAAACCATGGCCCTGAAATTAAGGTTTGAGAGACAATAATGAATGTGTACATTATAAACAAGGCAAGGAGACCATGGACTCTTACATAAAAAAGGTTGCAGATATAAAGAAAACACCAAAAACAAAAAACTTACTCTGTTGGACAATGGATGTTTTATTAAACTAAAGAGGAAAAGATTCAGGATATAAATTTACCAGAAGTGTAAATCATGTAATGTAAAGAAAGTGGAAAATCAAAACAATTCTTAGCAGGCAAATAAGTATTGAGTTTACAAGGAATTGATATTTAAATATGCGTAATTATCATCTGTTCATAAGTTCAATTGAAAACTATAAGTACAGTACAATCAAATGTCTGTTCTTTATAAATATTAACTATAATAAAGTATATATAAGTGGGACAATATATATGAAATAATATTAACGAAAATGCTCTTATATGGGTATTTTATTGTCTCAAAATGTGTTCTTTCATTTATTCTTCCAAAAATAATTTATTGAACACTAAGTGAAACCGGAAAAGCCAAAATAGTCAATTAAAAAATTCAGTTATCTGATAGAGAACAGAGGGTTACTAGAGGGGAAGTGGGTAGGGAGATGGGTTAAGTGGATGATGGGTTAGGAGGGTACTGGTAGTGATGAGCATTGGGTGTTGGATGTAAGTGATGAATTACTAAAATCTACACCTGAAATGAATACTACACTGTATGTGAGCTAAGTGGAATTTAAATAAAAACTTGAAAAAATAAAAATAAAAATTAATTCGTTAATTAAAAATGCAGTTACCTGAATAAAGAAAGGAAAAGTGAGCTTAAACTGGGAAAAAGTATAAGACTGACTTCAGTTCTCAGGCAAGTCTCATGACACCTGATCCTACATAATGAATCTACCGCTACCCACCTTGTCCAACTACGTGGCTTATGGTATAGGTTTCCGACAGATTGTAATTCTTATTCCAGTGTTCACTGGAGTAATGCTCCTCTGTGAAGAATGTGCCTTAACACAGATGTTTCCATAATCCTAATTTCAAATTGATTGTACTTCCTGAACAGTGAGAAGCCATTTTCAGTTATTTATTCAGACGTGTGCACTACTTTTCCCTCTGCCAGTGGTAGAAAATATCTAGCACTTTCGTTAACTCCTTCAAATAAACTGATTTCTGAGGCAGGTTTTAATGGGAGGGCGGCCAAATAAAACCCACCTGCTCCTAGGGCTGCCCCAGAGCCCATATATGGGCCCAGGCAGAAATCTGGGCTCCAGCAATTTCTCCCTCGCCCATCCCCTCATGATGGCTTCAGCTGGCTTTTGACTGTCATTGTTCAACAGGCCAGGGAGAGACAAAAAAAGGAGAACTTTCCATATTATTGGCTACGAGCAAACCATAATCTGTGACACTTGATTCAGTCACAAAGATGTGCAGCAACAGTCCGCGATGCTACAGAAGCCCAGGGTTTGAACCCGACAGCAAGGCCACCTGTAAAACACATTCCCAGTGCAGTTTCTAGTGACTAGTAACCAAACTGAGCTCAGTGTGTTTTTTTTTGTTTTGTTCTGTTGTTTCGTTTTTTGTGTTTCTGGTCTCTTAAAAATTTGTAGATGCAAAGAAAAGCAATCATGTGTTTGTATTTCAGCTGGTTCAGTTAAAAGAAAAATGTTCCACATGAAACATTTATTTTCAATTGGAAACTATAAAGTATCCATTTGTTTTATTGTGCTATAGAGCTAATACAACATGAAGTTTCATAGCAGATAAAGACAGATGCGTGAAGTTGCCAGACGGGTAAGAAAGTTATATTGACAGATTGATACGGATGTTTCATACATTGTGGCTGACAAATGAGTCCTGTAACATTATTTTTACATAGAAGGCTTGATTTCTAATCTACCCATTTTCCAAATGTGATTGTAAAAGGCCACACTCAATCTTCATAGATAAATAGTATATATGAAGGCGTCACTAGAAGTAAAATCACATGAGACGTGCAATGTTTATTCTACCCATAGCTTTATGTGAATGACATTGATTGTTAGTTTAAAGCAAGTTACTCTACAATCTCCCCATCCATCTGTTCCCATAGAGAAAATTAGGACATATGCAAATGTATTTATACTTCCTTTGACAGTGAGAACTCTAATTTCAGTAAATATAAACTGTCAGTCAACTTTTGGAATAGAAACCAGGTTATGAATAGAAATAGAAAATAAGGCCCAAAACGAAGAAAGAAGAATTTATTTTTTCAACTCAAGCTTAAGAAAACAAAGGAAGCGTTATTAAGGATCAAGGTCCATAAAGAAAATGATATTAATATTCATAATATTTAATACAAAAAGATATACAATAGACAACTTATTTAAGCAGAAGAAGATATAATCATTAAAATTTTAGGGGTAAGATATAATAAAGATAGGAATATTAGAAAATAAATAATTTACAAGGTAAGAAGATAACGATAACAGAGAGCCCTGGTGGGAGAACTGAGGCACTATGGAATGTAATAGTTTTTGCTCTATTAAATTGTTTCAAATGTTGGTTAAGTAAATACTGAAAATGAAAAAAAAAAAGTAAATACTGAAAATGCACACTGCATTTCAGCAAAACAACAGTATCCACTATATTTAATTAACATTATAAATGTAAATGTTAGAAACTTAAAGTTATCTTTGTATTTAAGGTATGCATTCCTTTGTAATTTTAAGTAACATTATGATAAAAATAATCATTAGTAATCACTGAATATCCATTAATTGGATATTTGAGATTTGATCACAGTGACCAGGATATAACAACAAAGTTGGGTTTCTGGCCCCAGATCTTGGCTATGAAACTTCACAGAGTTGAGTAAAATCCACACTAATTAAGTAAAACATTTTAAAAGTTGAAAGTTCTTTTCATGTCAAGTAATTTTAAGTTTCTGATATAAATATAAATGAAACCCTCTTACATTGTTGATAGGAATGCAAACTGGTGCAGCCAGTTTTCAAAACTGATTTCAAAATGAAGAGGAGATTCTGTTTTGATCTGTGTTTAAATATCCTAAGAGCTATTGTACTTTTAAAAAAAGCTTAACTGTGAAGCTGAGGCCAGCAATTTGAGTTACAAGGAAGCAGACAGTGAAGAAACTATTAAAGAACTCAGGTTTTTGTGAAATGGTATGTGCTCCACTGACTGGTTCAAACGCAGCTCTGATGCCCTCACTCAGACTCCATGGGAGTAGAACTTTCCATACAAAGATATACTAAGTATGTTAACTAACTGAAATTTAAATAAAAACTTAAAAAAAAAAGTACCTTGAACTAAATATTCTTAAAGATTTCTGAAGTTGTACCAATTGAATTTCTCTATGGGCAAGTGCTGCTTTATAATAGGCACATGAAATCAGAAAAGAATAGCACAGAGAATTAAATGATTGGCAGAGTCATTGTATGAATGAGATGAATGAGTAAATGAAGCGAACACCCTAGTCTTTCAAGTATTAACTGGGTTGCAATAGTACTGAAATTTAAAACTTTAAACCGATTCATTCTACAACTTCTTTGAATTAATATTTTTAAGAAGCCTTTGTTCAGGCATGTCACATGTGCTTGCCACAAATTTCTGCAGCTTTTCTAAGGTTCTTTTCCAGCACAACTGCATCCTTTATATAACTTTATCATTCATACGACCTTGATGCACTTTATCATTATTTTATAATTTTTGAGTCAACTCTTTTTTGTTTTTTGTTTTTTAAATACCTTTACCTTTTTTGCACTTTTCTTGTTCTATTTGCTATGGCTATCTCACATTTTATTTCACTTTGAAATCATCTCTAGTAATGTTTTTTTTCTTCAAATTCATTAATGTTTAATTCTATTCATTTTACTTGAAATACTTTTAAAGGTAACCTAAATATCCAATAATGTGAGGAGGTCTAAAAAATATATACAGACACATATACATAAAATGTATGCATATGTTACACATGTGCATATAACATCTACATGCACATTAGTGAAATTATAATATTTAAGCAGCAAGATTTAAAATATGAATGCATATTGGAAGCAAAATATCATAATAAATATTTATGTTTGAATCATACTTACACTAGGCAAACTCATGTAGCAGGTTGACTTTTGTCAACTCTTAACATCCCCATCCATACTGTGCCCTAGAGGGAGACCTAAAACTCCTTTCCCAGAAAGAACAGAAGCCACTGTTCTCTGTTAGTAGCAGTGGACAGTCAGCTGAGATCATTGGTGATGGCTTCCTTTGGCTCTCAGAGGTCTGTGTATTCTACACTGCATGGCTGTAGGCAGCTGGGGTCACCCATAGTAGTCTCCAGGTAAAATTGCTAGATTTAGCAAGTAAAACATATGACACTAAGTTAAATTTGACTTACAGAGAAAACAGGAATAATTTTTAGCATAAACATTTTATGCAATATTTGGTCCATAGTTATCCTATAAAAATGTTATATATCTGAAATTCAAGTTTAACTAGGCATACTATACTTTATCTAGCAACCATACTTCTAGAGGCTCTGGGTGTCCTGAAAATGATTTATTTTGGTTCCAACAGGCAGCTGAGATCATGGGTGCCTGCTTCCTTCAATCCCTAGGTCACTGCACTTCATGTTTCCTGTCTACCGTGTTCCTGAACTTCCTTCCCTCATCCTTCTGTTATATAAGTTTACAACTGTCTATGATAAAGTGGTGAGCTTCTTCCTGTTCTGCTTTTAACCAAATTTAGACAGATATTATTTCATAGACAGATAATCTTCTAAATCTATATATTATGTAATATGGATTTATATTTATATATATTTATATTATTTCTCTATATGTACATACACAAAAGAAAATATATGAATTTAGATGTTGCTTATGGGTCATTTGTTTTTCAAAATTGTCCTTATTTTTGTGTTGTTTATATTTTACTAAAACACACCAAAATATCTTTAAATATGTGGTTTGAAGGTACATAAACTCTTCTTTCCTTTGCTGATTTTCCTCTCTGTTGGAACAGTTTTGATTATTTGGTTCAGATAGTCTGTCTGCAAGGTCTCATATTTCCTTTGTTTCTCTATTTTCAGTTCCCCAGTGAATGATATTCAGTCTAAAAGGATTTTATAGAAAGAAACAGTTATAGGACAAAAGATCTTCATGGCACATTGCATTATGCTTTTATAGATCCCATACTGACAGTTAACTCCATCATAGAGTAATTCCCAATAAGGTATAAACTTGTTAGGCTGATTAAAATGAATGGATCACAATCTGAAATGTAATCATTGGCTGATGTATAAAAAAGGAAATTATCTCTATAAGCTAATGCTTCATAGAATTAATTCCTCTCTCCAAAAGTAATAGGGCTTTTTTCTTACCAAATGTTTTAAATAAAACAAAACATAGAGTGTGTGCATTGTTTATATAACTTCATTGGAATAATAATCCAAATAATTGGATAAGTCAATTTTTTCAAGCAAGTGACAGCCCTGGATTTAATCTTTCAAAATAGTATGAGAACTGTAATACATATGGTATAGTGCAGATGCTCTGAAATCTGATATTTTTTATGTCATTCTGCCATCTTGGTTCTATTCCTTACTAGTTGAGTGACTTTGAGCATTTCCTAACCTCATTTTCTTTCTGTGCAAACTAAATATAACAGTACTTATATCTCTGTGTTGCTGGGAGCTTAAATGAAATTATATACATATATGTCTATGTAGGTATATAGTGTTTAAAGCATAGAGTCATTTTCCTTTTTTTCTAGTAACTGATAATCTGTACTAGCAGTTGGCCTCATGTTTATTTATTATCATCAGTTACAGGTGGGAAAACCCATTAGCTAAACTATAGCTCTACACAATGAATAAAATCACCAAATGATGAAAGCATGTACTCACAGTCGGCATCCTCTTTCCTCAGAAAGAGCTAATGGATATCTGAATGATCTGTCCACTCTACCAAGATCGTATAGGATTCTACACTCAAAAGTATTTCAGTGTATTTTTTTAACTGAAATATAACATACAATGTTGTATTATTTTCAGAAGTATCACATATTGATTCAACAATTCTATATATTATTTAATGCTCACCATAAGTGTAGTCACCATCTGTCACCATACAATATTACTGCAATATTATTGTCTATATTACCTGTGCTGCACTTTTCATCTCTGTGACTTATATATTTTATAAGTGAAAGTTCATACCTCTTAATATTTTATTTCATCCACCCCTCACCCACTTCCCCTCTTGAAACCATCAGTTTGTTCTCTGTATTTAAGAGCATTTTTTTGTTTGGTCATTTGGTTTGTTTCTTAGATTCTACATATAAGTGAAATCATACGGTATTTTCTCTTTCTCTAAGTGACTTATTTATTCATAATACCTTTATGCCCATCCATTTTGTCACAAGGAAGATATACAGATGGCCAACAGACACATGAAAAGATAATCAACATCACTAATCATCAGGGAAATACAAATCAAAACCACAATGAGATATCACCTCACACCTGTTAGAACAGCTAGAATCATAAAAACAAGAAATAATAGGCATTGGCAAGGATGTGGAGAAAAAGGGACTCAGCTGCACTGTTGGTGAGAATGTAAATTGGTACAGCCACTCTGAAAAATTGTCTAGAGGTTACTCAAAAACTTAAAAATAGAATTACCATGTGATCCAGTAATTCCACCACTGGCTATTTACTCAAAGGAAGTGAAAACACTAATTCAAAAAGTTATATGCATCCCTATGTTCTTTGAAGCATTGCTTACAATAGTCAATCTACCGAGGGGTGCCTGGGTGGCTCAGTTAAGTGTTTGCCATCTGCTCAGGTCATGCACCCCGATGCAAGCTCCTTGTTCGCGGGGAGTCTGTTTCTCCTTCTCCCTCTGCCTCTTCCCCCACCTCATGCTTACCCTCACTCTCTCAAACAAACAAATAAATAAAACCTTAAAAAAAAAAAAGAGCCAAGCTATGGAAGTAACCCAAGGGTTCATCGAGAGATGAATGGATAAAGATGTGGTGTGTATAAATATGCAGTATAAATACAATAGATATATAACCATAAAGAACAATGAGAACTTCAATGTATTTTTAAAGAACAAGCCACTTCTATTGCTATTCTAAATAATATAATAATATCACTAGAAGTTAAAAAAGAAATTTTACCCATATTCACACTTACTATAAAACCAACCCATTTTCATTTTCCACATAATCCTTTATAACAGTATATAATTTTGTTAGCAATATTTTGGTTTTAATTATATGTTCTCATCATCTTACACAATGTTCATATTTTTGGGGAGTGGAAAGAACATACATAGTGTAAGTGAACATGGATTCAAGCTCATTCTAATTCTTATTGTACTTATGATATTTTGAAAACAACTTAAGCTCCCTTAAGTTCAGGTTTCTTCCTCACAAAATGTTAATTCTAACAATAATTATCTTGAAGGATTGTATTAAAGGTTAAACACCAAATGGCTTAACATGCCTTATCAAATTGAGCACCCCCCCCAAATTCATGCATGTTTGAATTTGGATGATTTGCAATTTTTTAAATAAATTAATATCTAAAGACAATAATATTAAATGATTGAGAAGATCATAAAAAGATGAATAGTGCAGGTATTATGTGAATTCTCATGAAAACACTAATATCATTTATGAAGTAAATGTTGAAAAGCATGAGTATGAAAATTCCTATAGAGGGAACCATTAGTTTACATAAATTTAGAGGCTAGAGAAGCAAGTTATATGGTACCTATGATATACATGTTAAATGATAACATTTTGTGATATATGGTATCACAGGGAAGTAGCCATCACAATCCACAAGGTAAGAACCACTACAATACAAATAACCAAATTCCTTTAGTAAACAGGATAAGGAAGAACTAAAAAAGAGAAAAAGGCAGAAAGTATATTATTTTTCTAGGGCTGCCATAACAACGTACCACATTCTGTGTGGTTTATATAACAGAAATTTATTTCTTCATAGTTCTAGAAGTTGTCATACTGAATTAGCTCCCACCCGCATTACTTCATTTTACTTCAACTCTGTAAAACTTTGTCTCCAAATACAGTCACATTTTGTGGTGACTGGGAATTAGAACTTAACATATGAAAAAAGACAAACACAGCACAGTATCACGTATATGTGGAATCTCTCTCCTTTTTTTTTTTTTTTTAACGTTTATTTATTTGAAAGAGAAAGAAATCATGCAAATGGAGGGAAGGGCAGAGGGAGATCTAAGCACACTCCTCACTGAATGTGGAGTCCAATGTGAGCTCAATCCCAGGATCCTGAGATCAAGACCTGACCCCAAATAAGAGTCAGACACTTAACTGACTAAGCCACCCAGGTGCCCCTATATCATTAAAAAAAAAAAAAAAAAGTCCAATTTCATAGAAACAAAGAATAGAATGATGGTTGCCAGGACTTGTGGAGGGGGAATGGAGAGATGTAGGTTAAAGGGTACAAATTTTCAGTTATAAGTTCTGAGGAGCTAAGGTACAGCATGGTGACTAATGTTAATAATATGGTCAGGAATACTTGAAAGTTGCTAAGAGTGGATCTTAAGCATTCTCACCACATGCACATGTGCCCGCCCGAACATAGTTAACTAATAACTAAAATATTTGTTAATCATCTTGATCTTGGTAGTCATTCTACAATATCTGTGTATCAAATCATCACACTGTCCATTTTAAATATATACAATTATATTTGTCAGTTATTATCCAATAAAGTCAGGAAAATGTCACTTACTCCATTTGTTAAAATGTCAGAAAGAATATCCACAATTATCTAAAAATGCTGTTCAGAACTTGGCAGAGTCAAGTCTGAAGAGACAGGGTCCCTATTGCCAGATGCGTGTCAGGTCCTCCTGGGTAAAGCTACATGGAAGCCTTGCCCTTCATCCTAACTGTTTTCAACCCCTCCCCAGCAATGCGTTGTCTGGGCCTGGTATGGAAGGACTTCTGAGACATATTTCCAACTGTGCTCCTTACTCATTCAAAAGGCTCAAGAGTGAAGGTTGGAGAGGAAGGGGAAAAAAAAAAAAAGACAGAAGTCCAGATCTCTGACTCATGATCTACCTCTAACAGTTCTTCTTTTATTGTTGAATATATTGAGGCTTCCCAAATGGTGGGTTTTGTTAAAAACAAACAAACAAACAAACAAACAAAAACTTCAGTGCTAGTGTTATCTAGACATTAGGACATTGAGGCATTCACAGCTGGTTGATGGCTGAGTCAGGAGGAGAGAACTTCAATATTCTAGTCTCTGTTTTGGAAAAAAAAATGCTATTCAAAGTATTTCTTCATTTTCCAGCTATATGGAAAAAAAAGGGGGGTTTAAGTTCTTCATATACTTCCATTACAACAGCAGAGAGTAACATATTGCATGCCAAATGAGATATGAAGACCTAGCAGTCTTCCATTAAGCAAGATATGGAAGAGATTTGCAAAAACATAAAGTAATGCTATCCATTTCACTTTTCAGGGAGAAATACAGTTATTTTTCATTTAAGATATGATGTGGAATTTGTGTTAAAACACATCTGATTTTTATACTTTTTAAGTGAATTAATAAATCACAAAATTAATTTCATTTTAATTTATGATAAATGTACATCAATAGATATAACCCCATAAGGCAAAAAATATTTGGGGACTTCAGTGATCTAAATCCAAAGATTTCCTGAGGCCACATAATTTGAGAACCACCATAATTAACAATCATGTGAAAACTAACTAGAAAGTTAACATTACTGGGATGTTATTGTTAAATATATTATTTGGAATAATGTTGTTGTGGGTTTTACAGTTGGACCCCCAATCACTTAGAGGCAGACTTTGAAATATTCAGATAAAATACTATAATATCTGGGATTTGATTAAAAATAATCTCGGAGTGTTGAGATATGCAATGGAAGGCCCAGAGATGGAATAAGATGGTTCACAGGTTTCGAAATATTGTGCTTGGGTGATGTATACTTGACATTTTAATACAATCCTTTCCTTACTTTTGTATAATGAAATGTTAAATATTTGAATTGCTAAGCAAAATACAACTCTTATATTTTGATAACTTCTGCTTTTCACTGACTCACGGCTTCTCCCACTTAGGACTTGTGTTCATTGACTTCTTGATGTCCACTTAGCACAGTTCCCTGCATATTCTCAAGTGTCTATTGAATGTAAAATAAATTAATATCTCTTCTTGCCTACTTTACAGTATGTGTGTCTCTTTGACCCACTGTCTGCCTGCCAATCCACCCTCTCTCATCTATGTCCTTTAAACAAAGTCTCTGAGAGAGAGAAAAAAAAAATCTTGTTTTTTCCAACTATAACCCACTAAATAGTTTACCTACTGGGAAATTGTCATTTGTAACCACATCAGGCAATACCAGCTTCCTTCCAACAAGTTGCCCGTGCCTGATCTACTCAGCTGTGGGCTATGGTGGCAGAGTGACCCATATACCAAGTCTCTCAGAGTAAACTGTTATATGACAGAAATACCAAATCTTCTTGAAAGATATCCTGTGTAACCTGAAAGAACCTTTTCTTGGCAGTAGAGTGGGTTTAAGTTTTGTATTAAAAGAGGCAAAGGTGGACTTATTTCTTCAGGATCCCTAAGAAAGACTTTCCAACTCCAAACTCTTATGTCTTGGTTCATTTTAGCAAGGATTTCCATTCTGTAATTAAAGATATGGTTTAACATATAAACATTCCTAGGAGCAGTTAAATAGTAAGTCATATTGAAGAATAAAAATCTGATATTTTATTCTTTCCTAAGGGTAAATCTGACGACGAAGAAGAGTGATAAAAGAGTACTGGACAATTCTCAAATATGAGAAAATGGAAAGAGTTTTGAAAAACAACAAGTACAAGAATATATTCATACTATGACTCAGCACAAACTTTGCTCTTAAAAACAAATATAATAGAAATCTATATATATTACACTTAATAAACTATCTCTGAGAAAGAGGTTTCTAACTCTTTGGCATTCTGTTCGCTTAGCTAGATATTATGTTCTGATAAAATTTAGATTTATTCTATAAAATACCTCAAGAAAAAAGAACTATACTGATATCACTGACTGTAGGCCCATCATTCAAAAATCCTACGGAACAAACACTATCATCATTTTTCAAGAACTGTGCTATCTCATAGACTTCATCTTTAGCATTGTCAGCAACAAACAGTACATCATCAATCTTCTTTTTTTTTTTTTGTAAAGTTTGTTCCATAACATTTTTGAATGAAAAGAAGTACTTTCTTATTCAGCTGTGAT
The DNA here is from genome assembly GCF_009829155.1 of Mustela erminea. Lineage (NCBI taxonomy): Eukaryota > Metazoa > Chordata > Mammalia > Carnivora > Mustelidae > Mustela > Mustela erminea. The sequence goes on along the minus strand of NC_045628.1, from coordinate 36,599,106 downwards.
GAAGAGTAAAAGAACATTTCTTGGTAGCTCAGAAATGAGCATTGTGGAATGGATTTAATGCCATTAGAGTCTGCTTTTTTCATTAATTCATCACTAAATATGTACTAAGAACTAATCATGTTATGACATACTGCTTATATTAGTTTTCTAGGCCTTCCATAATAAAAAACAAAATCAAAATAAAAAACACAGAGTGGATAGTTTAAACAACATACATTTACTCTCTTGGTTTTGAAGGCTAGAAGTCTGAGATCAAGGTATCTGTGGGGTTGGTTTTTCTGAGGGATCTCTCCTTGGCTTGCTGATGGCTATCTCCTTGCTGTGTCCTCACAATGCTTTTTGTTTTTCCATTTGTTTGTTTTTCTGTGCATGCCCATCCCTGGTGTCTCCCTGTCTGACCAAATTTCTTCCTCCTATAAAGGTATCAGTCATATTCCATTAGGGTCCATTTTAATGACTTCGTTTTAACCTAATCACGTCTTTACAGGTCCTATCGCCAAATACAGTCATAATATGAGGTACTGGGATGTAGGGCTTCAGCATAGGAATTTTAGGAGGGACACAATTCAGCCCATAAAGGTGGTAATCCCTTTGGATATAAATATGATATCAGTCCTTGCAGTACTTATATTTTAATGGGGGAAGGGTTTTAACATGTGGATCAACATATTTAAAGATTGCTGTTTGTGATAAGAAATATTTAAAAATAAATAAGAACAAAATGCCTATGCTTCAATAGCGTGGTTAGTTGATGTCTTTCCAAGGTTGTGAAATCCCATCTAGAAGATGGGATGAGCCCTCCAATGAACCTGAGAAACCTTTGCTCCCTACTGGAACAGTTCACGTGATGAGACTCTGGGAAGGGACAGACCTGTGTGTATCCAAGAACATTATCACAAGCTATGTTGCCAGACTATAGTGAACAAGGAGAAGAGACCTATCATGTAAATTTGTGAAGACTGGCAGAAGCTATATGGCGTAAAATACTGTTGGCCGTAGCAAATGGAAGGGTGATAATCTAGGTTTGGAAAAACAACTGAATGGTTGTAACAAGAAGAACATAATTGATTTATATCTTTAAAATTTTGCATTGCTCTATTGACTATCCATTGGGTGGCATAAAGGAAAAAATAAAGGGTTTTCACAGTAATTCAGAGATGATATAGTGGCTTGGAATAAGAATTAGTCGTGAGGGGTGCCTGGGTGTCTTAGTGCATTAAACCTCTCCCTTCGGCTCAGGTCATGATCTCAGGGTCCTGGGATTGAGCCCCGCATCGGGCTCTCTGCTCAGCAGGGAGCCTGCTTCCCTCTCTCTCTCTGACTGCTTATGATCTCTCTCTCTCTGTCAAATAAATAAATAAAATCTTAAAAAAAAAAAAAAGAATGAGTAGCAAGAGGAAAACAGTGAATAGGATAAAAACATGTTTTGCAGGAGGATAAGTGGTCTTACAGTTTGGCCTCAGTTCATATCAAAAACTGAAGAATCCATTTTTTTTTCTAGATACAAAAAAACACAAACAAACAAACAAACAAAAAACCTAGGGGTACCTGGGTGGTTCAATGGGTTAAAGCCTCTGCCTTCAGCTCAGGTCATGATCCCAGGGTCCTGGGATCGAGCCCTGCATGGGGCTCTCTGCTCAGCAGGGAGCTTGCTCCAACCCCACCCCTTTCTGCCTGCCTCTCTGCCTACTTATGATCTCTGTCAAATAAATAAATAAATAAAATATTTTTTAAAAATTAAAAAAAATAAATCTAGCCTGTCACCATTCCATTGATGTGGGCAGGGACACAAAGCTCTTGGGTTTAAGCTAAGAAGGTGACCTAGTGCAGTTAATAAATGCTGGCCAAAGACACCAGAATCCTGGTGCAGAGACAAAGAGAATTAGTAGTCCCAGCATTAACAAGTAGCAGGAGTGTTGACATTTTCTTATATCAGTTCACTGACCACCAATTCCCACAGGGTCACATGAATAGGTCCTAGTGAGACTTGGACATGTAATGAGGAATGTTCCAGGGGAAGATCTCTGAGATCAGGGAACTCAAACATTTTACAGTGGGCAGTAAGCAAACTTGCTTTTAGCTCTGGATGGAAACAATACGAATATTGTAAAAGACTGTAAGCAAATCTATTTTCTGCTATGTCAGAAACATTACCTCTGTCTTCTGAGGCTGCATATAATATAAATGTTCCTGAAAAAGTAGCCCAGAACAAAAGGGCAGTCAGGACCACTGCTCTCAAGATTTGCATAAACATGAGATATATATGGAGAATTGTTTCCCAGCAATATCTAACCCTTCTTTCTACTCTGTCTTGGCTTCTGGCAAGTTTCCCCATGAGTACACTTTCCATCAGACATTATGATTAATCTGACAGGTTGGGAAGAAATCTGTTCAATTTGTCTCATACAGTATTTCATCAGGACTATTATCAATAGATTCTAGTAGGATGAGACCAAACTACAGTATTCACTTCAACCATATCTTCCCAAAGTTGTAGACCTCAAAAAATTGAAATAAGTCAAGCAGAGAGAGTCAATTATCATATGGTTTCACTTATTTGTGGAGCATAACAAATAGCATGGAGGATATGGGGACTTAGAGTGGAGAAGGGAGTTGGGGGAAATTGGAAGGGGAGGTGAACCATGAGAGACTATGGACTCTGAAAAACAATCTGAGGGTTTTGAAGGGACGGGGGGTGGGAGGTTGGGGTACCAGGTGGTGGGTATTATAGAGGGCACGGATTGCATGGAGCACGGGGTGTGGTGCAAAAATAATGAATACTGTTATGCTGGAAATAAAAAAATAAATAAATAAATAAATAAATAAATAAAAGTAAAAAAAAAAAAAAGAAAGAAAAACTAAAAGCCATTGGATTTTTCCTTAGAAAACCAAGTTTACTTTAAGAAGTCAAGTTACTGAAATTTATGTCATGCCATTTTTTTTTTCACCTGAGGAACTAATGGAGATAGAACATGATCTATTAGATCAGACTAATATATAATTCCTCAGACTTTTGCATGGCTTATAAGGAGGTATCTATGGCAAGTCTATCATCCATAACAATACTGTCCAAAGAGCTGAGAATGACCTGAATATCTTCTTTGGGCTGAGGTGGTATAGTTGATCTCTTCAGCTAAAGTCAGGTTATCTGTACCACCTTCTGTAATTGGATCCTTCCTATTATAGAAATAACAGCCTTCAGGGTAGTGTATCTCTCCAGGAAGCTCCCCAGAGTAAGGAAGGTGGTGATCCTCTGAAGAGGTCTCTGCTATTGTCTAAGAGTTAAATCATTTTGGTAGTATTTTCTTAAACATGTGAAAGTCTCCAATGGTCACCTCTAATGTGTAAGCCACTGTGTTTCAAGTCAATGGCTGAATTTTCATACCAGAAGTACAGTCAAGGAAGTGTGCATGGTAGCACTCAACCATGTTAAAAATTGTTGGGAGGCCCCCAATAGGATCTATATCTCTCAATGCTTTCAGCATGTCCTCCAGACTAGCAGATATGGCTAAGGCTTCCCAATTCATTTCAAATAGTTAAAGTTAGTCTTTGTTTTTGGAGAAACTGCTGATAGACATCAGTACAAATTGTCTTCTTTGTCCACAGTGTCCAGTGAGTAAGGAGTGGGTAAGAGAATGGCAAAGAAAATGATCCAGACAGAGGTGGTAGCAGGTGTTTTTTTGTGAAAGACAGGTTGGAGCTGGGGCCATATCCTGCTATATCTGACAGACTTCTTAGTAGAATTAAAGGAAATGGCAATAAAAGCATGGTAAGAGTCTCTGAAAATGATGGCCAACCCCGAAGTTACTTAAATTTAAAGCAACTGCAATAGTTTGGGAAACGTACATTGGTGCATTTTCTTCATGAGTCAGTCCCTAGGAGAAACTTCCACAGACAAAGATTATAAATGTCCCTTCATTCTCTGTACCACTAAGCATCTAATATGTTCCCTGTGCAAGTGCAGGGTTTTTTACTCACATTCCACCATGACAAAATCAGTACATTCCATCCCAATAGCTATAACTTCCCCTGCTTCCCAGTCATCTTTTACATATATCCAAGCTTTTAGTTTAAAATGCCGAGAGGCAAAAGGAAAAGGGTATTTTATAAATTTACATGGAATCATTATGCCCCTGCTTTGGCCTGTGTTGCTACTATAGTAGGACTGAAAAGTGACTAAGCCAAGTGGTCATTTTACTGATAAATGAGGACCCCATCATTCCAACAAGAGAATCCAGGTTTCTGAAGCAGATTTATGATTGAATCTTCTGGGTCCCCTTTGGGAAGATTTGGGAAGACTGCCACCTGGAGAACATACTAACTAGACCTGTATAAGGTTGCTGTTAGAAGAAAAAAAGAAGTAACATGCTTAATAATAGTCAGGGTTGATTTCTAACAAAAATTTTGAAAGTCATTCTCTATTGATTTCATACTGATCATGACCCAGGAAGTGGCTGTGAGTAGATAATCCCTTATTCAGAACAGCAACATTCAGTGTTTTTTGTTTTTTGTTTGTTTGTTTGTTTGTTTTTCCCCTTGATGGCTTCCACAGCAATAGCATGGCCTCTGTGGACCTATTTTATAAAGGAGGCATGAAGTCAATACAATGGTCATTTGTAAGTCAGGAGCTAATCCCTTCTGAAAACATTGCACAATATTTGATCTACTCATGTGAGGGGTCAGAGCACTTCAGGGGAAGACGTTGGAAGATTCCACAGTATTTTTCAGGTCTTCAGGAAATCATTGACAGAGGAGTACACTGAGGAATACGTTATGGGGATAATCTGTGTTAACATATAAAATATTAATCTATGTCTAATAGTATTTCCTGGATGAATGATTTAATACTTCATCCGCTTGTGAATATGACAGACAGTAAGGTGTGGTAAACCTGACTTTCAAACTCCATGTGACAATATACCTGATGTAGAGTTAAAATTTAATAAATACATATTAATTTTGAAAAAGACATTTAAGGGGCGCCTGGGTGGCTCAGTGGGTTAAAGCCTCTGCCTTCGGCTCAGGTCATGATCCCAGAGTCCTGGGATCGAGCCCCACATCAGACTCTCTGCTCAGCAGGGAGCCTGCTTCCACCTCTCTCTCTGCCTACTTCTGCCTACTTGTGATCTCTCTCTCTCTGTGTCAAATAAATAAATAAAATGTTTAAAAAAAAAAAGGAAAAAGACATTTAATATGTATATAAAGATTCAAAGACAAACACTATTATATCCCTGATCATTTCTGGATGGAACTCTGACTTCCAAGTAGGATAAATGAATACTGAAAATACTCTATGTAGTATTAGATGAGGCAAACTTCAATATTAAGAAGTAGTGCCATGTGTAATAGGGAAAAATCATTGACATTTCATTAAGATGTGTGTAGTATTAAGTAATCAATGAACAAAGATTTATTATGCTTGATTTCATTCATATGCAAAAATGAAACTAGCCAGGGGCATAGAAAATATGATAACCTCTGTAAGATAGTATTTTCTAAGAAATGTTTTGCTACCTTTTGTGACTTGCTTCCTGTTACATTTTCACATGTGAATCCTGTTTGACACAGAATGTACTGGTGGAGGTGAGATGGATAGGTAGGGCAAATATGCTTTCAACGTCTTTGGTTTTCACGAAATCAGAAATAATAAGCAGTTAGTTATTAGAGTAGCAACCCTCCAAACCCTCCAAGATGTTTCAAAACACATCTTACTATTTTCCCCCAAACTGGGAGTACTACTGTTTTCCTTATCTGCAAGAAAATAATTTTATCAAGTTAAAATCTGGATAAATTAATCCACAAGAGTGGCTTTAATCAAAGAAAAACAAAACACATAGGGTCCCAAAGCTGTCAAACAAAAAGAGGGACAGGAAAAGGACATGAGATGACGTAAGGAATGAGATACTGATCCTGAAACAAGAGAGAGTCCGTACTGATCTAGGGAAAGGGGAGGGAGATTGTAAAATCTGTTAAACATGGCGATCAGAGGAGAAAACAACAACAACAGCAGCATTATCTGTGCAATGTGCAATACCCTGAGGGATGAGCAGCCTGGAGAGAGCTTCGGTAGAAATGTGTGAGGGGATCAGGCAAGTGGCACTTCGTCACTGGGCTAGTTAAATAAACAGAAAAGGTGAATGTTAAAGTAATTGTTTGGCCAGAGAATTATTTTCTTTTGAACAAATCCAGTCATCTAGATCCTTTAATTAAAATGACTACAATACCAACAGCAGAAACAATAAAACCTCTGTTAACTCGGGCGCCTGGGTGGCTCAGTGGGTTAAGCCGCTGCCTTCGGCTCAGGTCATGATCTCAGGGTCCTGGGATCGAGTCCCGCATCGGGCTCTCTGCTCAGCAGGGGGCCTGCTTCCCTCTCTCTCTCTCTCTGCCTGCCTCTCTGTCTACTTGTGATTTCTCTCTGTCAAATAAATAAATAAAATCTTCAAAAAAAAAAAAAAAAAACCTCTGTTAACTCTTCAACTGCAATTAAGTCACTACTATCTGGTAACACCAGGCCTGTTATAATGTATATTTATACCACACTGTATTCTTCTTTTCTTTCTTTTCTTTTCTTTTCTTTTCTTTTTTTCTCTTCCCATTCTTTTCTTTTCTTTTCTCTTCTTTTCTTTTCTTTTCTTTTCTTTTCTTTTCTTTTCTTTTCTTTTCTTTTCTTCTTCTCTTTTCTCTCTTCTCTTCTCTCTCTCTTTCTCTTTCACTTGGACAATTTCTACTCCAACTATAGAACCAGTTGAGCTCCTTAAAGCAAAGTTCCTTCTGTTTTGCCTCCTGAGTCATGGTTTGGGCTGTTGTTAGAGCGCTAACCATATGGCACTGTAATTTATTTTCATTTCTTCTCCCCCCGCCCCCATCACAGAAAACTGTTCCAGGGCAGAGACCGTGAATACTTCATCTTTCAGTCTTCCCTTCTGCAGCCGTGACTGGTCTATCGCACGTATTAGTTAAATGAAAGTTGTCAAAGTTTTTCTTTCCTAAATTACTGGATGTGAATAAATAAATGGATATTTTATAGAGCAAGAATGCTCTTGAGGGACAGTATTTGGAGCAGAAGATAGCATTATCGAACACTCCGAGACTATACTGCAACGTATCTAGAGGTAGAGACCTCTCTCTGTCTTTGCCTAGTTTAGTTACTAGTTATGCTGTCACTGAAGTAGGCTCTTGGTTTACACAGAAACATAACTATTGATCAGAACTGGTAACTGAGTTTGGGGTTCCCCCTGCTGGACTTTTTCTTACTTTTTTCATCACTGCTTTCTTAAACATCACGAAGCCCCAGATAGACGGCTATTGTAGGTAATTAGGGCTCTCCAGTTTCTCAGTCCTTTATCAATATTCCTAACTGATAATTTCTAAGAATTATTCAATATATTACTATTGGTCATGCCATATGCTTAGTAGAAATTGTATGGATGGAGACCAACGAGAGTATAAAATATTTGTCTCAAATGGCACAAATCAGAATCAGACCTATAAATACAGAGGACAATCTGATGGTGGCCAGAAGGGGTGGGTAAAGGGTTAACCATAATAGGCAAAGACAGGCTTCCAGCTTCGGAATGAGAAAGTCACAGGAATAAAAGACCCAGAACAAGGAATATAGCTAATGATATTGCTGATGTATCAGGGCAGCCGGTAGCCACAGCTGGGGTGAACATAGCATAATGTACAAACTTGTTGAATCCCTATGTGGTACACCTGAATCTAATGCATTGCTTTGTGTCAACCATCCTCAAAAAATTATACAACTTCAAGTGAAAATAACTTCAGTATTTTTTAATCTCTTGTTTTCACATAGAAATTGGCATAGTGCCTGTGGACCTTGAAGTGTACTGACAAATATATTCCAATTTCCTTTTTTTTTTTTTTTTTTTTTTGGCATGTGTGTGTAGGGTTGCACTTTCTTGGGGCTATGAAGTTAAGCTGGCTATGTGGCTATCTGACTTGCTTCAGTAAATGAAATGGATGGTGCTGGTCACTCTGAGTGGAAGTCTTTAAGTTCCATTTTTTTATTTGTAATTTCCCCTCCTTTCACACTCTCAAGCACCAAGCAACATTCTTCATAGAAGCTTGGTCAGCTCAGCTCACAGAATAAGAATGATGTAAGTCAGAAGCCCTGTATTCCCTACTCCTCTTCCATACACATTGACCTGAAACGATACCAATTGTGAGTAAAAAAATAAAACTGCATTGCATGAAATCACTGAGATTTTTGGCTTAATATCCCTGCAACTCAACCTGCATTATCTCAAACAACACAATGCCAAATATAAAAACGAAAATAGTCACGTTATCTGTGTTACATTTCATTTCTTTATCATAATCACATAACATCGTGCAGAGTAAATGAGGTTACTAGTCCCCAGGAATTTGAGTGACTATTAGTTTTCATTCATTCCACCTTCATCAACTCATGAGTAAACATTATTTCTACCACAGGAAAAATAATTGGATCTGCACAGAATAAAAAATATTTGTTTATAACACCTTCAGGAGAGAATTAAATAAGTTTAGAAGGATATTTTGCTTATATGTATTATCCAAATGACACCCTCAACTATCCCCATGCATTTAGGTAGAAGCTATGATTGCACAAAGTGGAAGGCTACCTACGTTCTGTTTGTTGTCGCCTAAATTTAAAGCCACAAGTTCTTGTCCTGAATTTTCTGGATGTTTGCTTTTTTTGATCATGCTGATGATGTTAGTGGGAAAATAAACAATAGAAATGTTAATGAAAACGAGAAAAAATGAGAATCGCTGAATGTGACACAATTTGAGAAACTAAAGAGTACCATCAAAACTAAATTTCTCAGGGCACTGGGTGGTTCAGTAGGTTAAGCCTCTGGCTTCAGCTCAGGTCATGATCCCAGGGTCCTGGGATCGAGCCCTGCATCGGGCTCTCTGCTCAGCTGGGAGCCTGCTTCCCTCTCTCTCTCTGTCTGCCTCTCTGCCTACTTGTGATCTTGTCTGTCAAATAAATAAAATCTTAAAAAAAAAAAACACAACTAAATTGCTTGCAGATCAGAGGAAGAGCTTAAAAATGATAAGGATGAGGGTCACATTGTGAACAGGAAAATGTTCTACCAGGAACAAACAGAAATACAATATGATGTGGTAAAAATCACCATTGCCCATAGTGAAGAAGGGTTGCAGACTATGGCTGTTCTCTGCTTTCAAACAACTCCACTACCATCTCGTGCCAAATAGCACCCATGCATTCCCTAGAGGTAAGGGTCCCAACAAAGAGGGCCATGGCTATACATTTTATGGCAGAGAAAAGTAATATTCCCAAGCTCATATCCATTCTTGAAAACAGCCTTCCGTTTACCTTATGGCTATTTAAAACATCTGCAATGTTCAAAGCTCAATTTCAGTAATCTTTCAGAAAAGTGATATGCTACCTGAGGGAAAAGAGAAATACAGTTCCTCTGAGAGCCCTTTCTTTCCATTCTTTAAAAAAATATCCTATAGCATTTAACCACAGTTTGATGGTTAATTGTCGTTTTTCCCATTACATATTTTATTCCATTCAAGCAAAGGAAGCTGTGTTTGGTAATTCTCTGATTCACTAGTACCCAACTCCCCCTCTCTTTCACATACACTCTCACTTGTATGTTTGGAAAACTATATAGCTATAGAGGGTTCTTGATGAATCCTCATCCTAAAATATGTACACACAAATGCACACACACACACACACACACACACACACACAGACATTGGTAAATGGAGAGTTGGATGTAACCCTTTCATTTAATCTATTCATTCAAATATTTTCACCCACACGTTTACATAGATAGAAGCAGAGGGATATTCTAAGAGGGATACTTATAAAACCTCCTTCAAAATTACAATTATTTAATGAATTGGGGTGGTCCTGCCCACAGACAGAATGAGAGCACAAATATAGGAAACTCACAATAAATACTGGAGGAGACAGGACCCTTGACCTATGCCTTTTTAGGCCAAAAGCACATGAGCTCATTGATTCTAGCTCTTCCAAATCTGTGCCACCCTTGGCATCTGAAGGAATCCCCCTCCTTAAGGAGTTTGGTTATAAGACCCATATCCAGAAACATAATATATGGTGTCCAGGTCATTATGGTATGGTTTATCATTGCTTAAGTCTAAGGTTTAATGGAGAGATAGTTTTTAAAGAATTACTGTGACCACATAGATTGGTACAGTTCTAACCTGGGAGTGGCTGGACAACAAGAATGGAGCCTGAAATAATCAGGGTAGGTTACCCAAATGTGTCTCATCTCTATAGTCTCCCCATGCTCAAGCAAGTAGCAGGGGTCAGCAAGGACAACAAAGACAGGAGGATCAGAACAGCAGAGGACAATTCTGCATTCAAGGCTCCTTTCTTCCTAGGGCATCTAGGGTTCTTTCTATTAGTGAGTACAAGAGCTCTATAAGTCCGCAATACTTTGGTTTCTGAGAAAAATTAATTCTCGACTGTTGACTTAATTTTTTTTTTGATCAAGTAAATCTAAGTTGAAAAGGAAAAGTACTTGCTTCATTTATTTTATTTTCTTAAGTAGGATCCATGCCCAGTGAGCCCAATATGGGGCTTGAACTCAAGACCCTGAGATCAAGACCTGAGCCAAGATCAAGAGTCAGATGCTCAACTGACTGAGCCACCCAGGTGCCCCCAAACTGTTTGTTTTAGAGGTACACACCTCTGTGTCGAATTCTTGGTAGGGTTGCAGAAGGGGTTGGTGAGAAAAGCATATTTATAAGGTTTTGGTTTTTAGAGTCAAGTGATTTAATGCAAGTCTTCAAGGTGGGAAGTGATTTAGTTTGGGCCAAGACTATGAAAGACATAATCATTTAGAATTACTGGATGCTATGAGGTGAGAGTCTGGAAATGAGTTGTGACTTGTGGATATTGTCTAATAAGCAAGCTGTATATCCAGATGAGCAATATATTGTCCTGATTGAAGAGGTGTTTGTTCATAGGGATAAATTATTTTCCTGGACAATAGAGTTGCAGAATTTTTCTCATGAAGTATTGAGGTTCTTTATTGTTTATTGCCTTAACTTTATGAGTTTAAAAACAATGTAACAGATAGTTACAGGAGTCTCAAATCCTATTCCCAATGATTAAATTCTATGGATAGAAGTAATCCCAATTCTAAAGACTAGTCTATCTTTTGCTTATATTTCCACTTTTCATTTACTATATCAGAGAAAAAGTATTTCTTTTTTGAGTTCTGAGCAGTGGTGTGTGAATGAAGTTGTCTTATATAAGCTTGTGAGAGCGGATCAGTAGCAACTCTTTAAAGTTCATATTCAAAGTTGTTACATAGTTAGCTTGACATTAGCCAGTGGGTGTATTCAACTACTTAGAATTCTCAAACACTCCAAATCAGGGTGTTGCTGGTTCCCCCCACCTTTTTTCTTTCAGAGAGACAGTGAGACATTTACTACGATACTGTAGTAAGAAAGGTAATGCAAAATGCTGTCATTCCCACATACACTCCTCCAGGTGGAGACTGCACCCATTGGCTACAGATGAAAAAAGGAATGCTCTGGAGTACCCAGCACCATTTAAAGGTAAAAACTTTACATTGATGGAGACTGGATGGGTGAGACTCAATTCTATTCTAGATCCAAACAATGAAGATAATTACGATTGACTTTTAAGGTTTCAGTAAACACCATTATTATTGATACTTAAAGCAGGAAGGAAGTTTTTCATTCAACTAGAGTTATTTTAGATGTAGGTAATGTAAGCTCTAATTTACAATTTTAATGTAAGCCTAGGAAGGACATTATAAAACTTTTGAGAGTAATAAATTTATGTACTGATCATGGTGTTGGTTACAAAACTGCATACCTAAAGTGGATGAATTTTATTGATATAAAGTATATTTCAATACAGCAGAATTTATGAAAGAAATGTAAGGTTCACCTTATTTTCTATCTCAAATCTAATAAACAGAGAGTCAGAAAGAGAGACATAGATTGATCTGTTTCCTGTTTATACTACTAATTTCTTTAACAAAAGTATTTTGTAATCTAGGAAACTTATGATAACCTAAAAAATGTATAATTTATAGGCGTACCTTAAAGATTAACTTTTGTTATTAGCCAGCTGATTCTAGAAATACCTTGTCTAGAAAGTGGATTTGAGATACAATGTACCAGGTATATAGTATTCATTAACATTTAACTTGTTTGAAATAACTTTAATTTTATTAGATGTATAGAAAGATAACAATATCAGTTTGATGTGAAAATTAGATCAGGGTTTCCAATATTTTTGTTGCTAAGAATGACCTATACTTCCAAGACCTCTTCCTGCAGTTTCTTATTCAGGAGGTCTGGGGCCATGCCTGGATGTCTGACCTTAACAAGTATTCTAAATGATTCTCCTGATTTGGTAAATCTAGATAATACTTGCATAAATATCCAAGAAATTTTCTTATATCACTGAATCTCTTAATGGGGTTTTCTTCCTAGTTTTTGGTTTGCTTATTCCCATTCTCAGGCAGAATAATGGGAAGAGAGAGAGTAGGTATATCCCAATAGTTATATCCCAAATAAGATATATCCCATTTTTTCAATGTAAAAACTAAGAAAAATTATTTGCTCAAGGGAAGTTGAGCAGATTCTACCTCTCCTTACCCCACTGGCTATGCTAGCTCATAATATCTTTTAAATCCTTCTTTCTACTCTATGAGGATCTATGAGAATCAGATGTTAGGACACATCTGTTATTTTTTAATTATTGGAAAATGCTGAGAAGATGAACAAATCTCAGATTTAAAATATATTTGACCTACAATTTAATGTGATTATAATTTTTTTAATTTTTTAAATTTATTTATTTTCAGCATAACAGTATCATTATTTTTTCACCACACCCAGTGCTCCATGCAATCCGTGCCCTCTATAATACCCACCACCTGGTACTCCAACCTCCCACCCCCCCGCCACTTCAAACCCCTCAGGTTGATTTTCAGAGTCCATAGTCTCTCATGATTCACCTCCCTTTCCAATTTATAATTTTTAAAAGCAGCCTTTCCAAATACTTGGAATAATGGAGCATCTTAAGAAACAAGATCTACAGCCACACAGCTATGAACTTTATTTTTCAATTCTGCAAAGTATTTTTATGTTTGAGTTCTTTATCAGTCTTCAATGGCCTTAGGATAAAGGAAATATACACTACCTCCACTTCCTAGTGAGTTCCTACATTTGTGATATGGATTCATTTCATAATTTATATGTTTATGTATTAGAATGGTTAATTATATATAGGAAAATCAGATAATTATCCTAAAGTTGCCCTAATGATAAAAAGCAGGTCAAGTGTTTATAGGCAATGCCTATTGATACAAATTTTAGCATCTGGCTTAAGTAACAGGTAATTTTTGTATATGCCATTATTGTATTAAATTTAAGCATAAACTCCTGAGCATTATAAATTCAGACAAATTCCTTGCACAAAAAAGACTAGGTAACCTTCAAATTATCTTCTAAGTTAATGATGTGTTTTTCATGTGCATGTCAGTCTTACTAATATCCAATTAAATATATTTCTTCTACACCTGATCTGTAATGTATGCTGTGCTTTGTGCAAACACAGCATGAAGGAATATTTACCATCAAGTTAATAGAGATCATTTAGCTGCCCATGGTACAAAGGTGTTTTCCATTTGTTATCGACACACACTGGAACACACCAGGTGTGAAATCCATAATTTAAAGCTCAAGAGTAATTTCAGATAGACATCCATCATACACATTTAATTGTCAGTTTAATATTACATTTCCATAAAGATGAGTTATCAATATGAGGTAAAAAAAAAGCTATAGTCACCAGCAAAAATTACCTTATATTAGCCAAATACATACTAGTATTGAGATCTCAATTTTTCAATGATGAACAAGAAATGCATTAAATTGATCAATAATAATATTAAAATATACAATAGCATTGTGTAGCTGATATATGCAAAGTGCTCATATTTTACCCATTATTTATATTTTTAATTTTCTTATTTCTGAAGTTTTTGATTTATAGAAAAATTGTGAAGATAGGGAGTCCCCCAACATATATCTCACCCTAACCCCCTTATTATTAACATCTTACTTTAGTACAATACATTTATTACAATAAATAAACTACTATTGATAATTATTATCAACTCAAGCCCACAATATATTTATATTTCCTTAGTTTTTACCTAATGCCCTTTTTATGTTGCATCATCCCATCCAGGATACTACTTTACATTTATTTATCATGTCTTCATAGGTTCCTGTGGTCTGTGACAACTTCTCTAAGGCATCCTTGCTTTTATGACCTTGGTAGTTTGGAGTTATTGAACAGGTATTTTAACAAAATATCTCTCCATCAGGATTTGTCTGATTTTTTTTCATGATTAGACTATGGCAATGGTTTCATGATTAGACTATGGCAATGGGTTTTTGGGAGGAAGGTGATAGAAGCAAAATGCCATTATCATTACATCAAATCAAATATACAAATTTCAACATGACTACAGATGCTAACCTTGATCCCCCGGATAAGGAAGGTTTATCAGGTTTCTCTGTTGTAAAGTTATTCCTTTTATATTATTCACTCTTTGGAAGGAAAGAGGGAAGAGTTATGTTCCACATCCTAGAGACAGAGTATCAACATTATTTTGAATTCTTTGTGACAGATGTCCTCCTCTAATTTTTTTTTATTTAATCACTCAATTATACCAAGATGGACTCATGAATATTTATTTAATACTTCAGATTATAATTCAGTTACATTACTTAATTTGTTTCCCAAATGTTCCAGCTTTGGGCACTGGGAGCTTGTTAAGCTGTCTCCTGTATGTCTTTTAACATATCCAATAATTGCGATATTTTTCTTTTATCAGTTTCTTAATTTCTGATACTATAAGAGGCTCATCTTGCATGTTTCCTGTCCTATTCTACTATGATGCATTTCTGTAAGGAGTTCTGGTTCCTTATAATTGAGAATAATATTAGAAACCAAGATCTGAGTGCTGGGTGTGCTTATTGCTACTAAAGTGTCACCGTTTCTAGGCCCTCTCAATTGACAGAAGGAGGAAATGTTCTTGTGTATGCTAACCTGTGTAAATATACAGGTCTATAAATATTTCTGTATGTAACCGTGTGCAGCTCTGTTATAAACTAACCATGAGGTCTTGCTAAGTCTCCATCTCTGATCCATTTCACATGTATCATTTTAGCCTCCTCCCCTTGCTCATCTATGAATTCCCATAGCAACAATGACAAACCTGACTCCCACCATCCAACTGCTTCCCTGTTCAGTATCAGTACACATGTACAATGGAAGCAGATCGCAATGGAAAAAGAATGTTAACCTGTTCCTCAGTGGGAAACAACTTACCACCTAGAGTGCAGTGCTGATGTGTGGATAAGTTGCCCTTTAGTATAACGGTACTAAATAAGATCATCACTCACCCCACACCATCTACTTCAATGAGGTTGTTTCATTCATTTTTTTTAAAAGATTTTATTTATTTATTTGACAGAGAGAGAGATCACAAGTAGGCAGAGAGGCAGGCAGAGAGAGAGAGAGAGAGAGAGAGAGGAGGGGAAGCAGGCTCCCTGCTGAGCAGAGAGCCCGATGCGGGGCTTGATCCCAGGACCCTGGGATCATGACCTGAGCTGAAGGCAGAGGCTTAACCCACTGAGCCACCCAGGCGCCCCTGTTTCATTCATTTTTCATACAATTTGTCTCTTTTTCCAGTCTGTATTCCTTCCAAGGGTCACCAACTTCCTAAATGATTTTTTTAAATTTTGCACACATTAAGATTCACTTTTTGTGTTGCAATATTCTATGGATTGACATAAATTCATTGAATCATGTATAAACCACTACAGTAACATACAAAATAATTTCAATGCCCCAAATAATCCCTTGCATTTGATTTATATAAGCTTATTTTATCCCCCAAACCCACAGAAACTGCTGTGGGTTTACCTTACTTTACCTTACCTTACCAACTATTTTTGTATTTTACAGAACCTCACACAACTGAATCATATAGTCTGTAGCCTTTTCAGACTAGCTTTTTTTCCCCTTGCCATTATACATATAAGCTCCCTCCATGTCTTTTGTGGCTTTGTAGCTATTTTTTATATTGTTGGATAATATTCCACTGTATTAATATACCAGCATTTGTTCATCCATTCACCTATTGAAGAATATACTAGTTACTTCCAGATTTTACATGATTATGAATAAAGCTGCTGTAAATATTTATGTGCAGGTTTTCATGTGGACATAAGTTTTCAAATTGGTTGGAAATAACTTGAGAACAATTGCTGAATCATATGGTAAAACTGTTTAACTTTGTAAGAATTGCTAAACTCCCTTCTAAAGTGGTTGTAGCATTTTGTAGTCCCATCACCAACACATGAGAATTCCTGTTGCCCTGCAGCTACTCCAGTAATTGGTATTGTTAATTTTAGGAATATTAGCCATCCTAAGAGGTATATAGTAGTAGCTCACTGTCTTGATTCATGATTCCTTAGTGACAAATGTTGGGCATATGTTCATATACTTATTGGCTGTTTATATATATTCTTTAGTGAAGTGTCCATTTAGAACTTTTGCCCACTTTTATTAGTTTTTAATTTTATTTTTGAGTTTTAAGGGATATTTTTGTATTCTGAAAATAATCCTTTATCAGATGTGCATTTTGCAAATGATTTCACCCTGTAAATTCATTGTTATTTTATCCTCTTGACAGTGTATTTGACAGAGCAAACATATTTAATTTTAATAAAGTCCAACTTAATCATTTTTTCTTTTGTGGATCATACTTTTGGTATTATATATTTTTGTTTGTTTTATTTTGTTTTAACAGATTTATAATTTTAATAGATTTAGGTTGTTAAAAAGTAATTGATAAGCCAACTGTTCCTTCATCTTAAAATGAAGAAAATAATAATACTTGTCAAAAAGTGTTGCTATGAAGATTAAATGAGTGTGTGTGTGTGTATATGTATGTATATATATATATATATATATATGCCGATCTTCATATATTTTAACAATCCTACTATACATACTATACAAATATATATATATATATATGTATATATATATATATATATATATATATATTTGGTGGAACCATCCCCAGCATAAAGTAAGAACTCAATAAATACTTGGTATTAGTAGTGGTGGTGGTATTGATTAGCTGGTGGTAGTATGTATAGTAGGATTGTTAAAATATATGAAGATCGGCACCACTATAGTTAGTATATTTGAACTGAATGCATTGAGTTAGTGGCAAATACCAATCAATTTTCAATTACTAACATTTAGCTACAGAAGGTCAATAGTGACTGGTTGATTCACAGGTTATTATGTGGTATGAAAATTCCCACCAGAAACATGGAGGTAATTGGGTTTGAGTGAAATAGTCAATCACTTTTTCCTTATTCTCCCTGAGGTAAAACAAGGAGAAATCAAGAAACATAAACATTAAAAATTGTGTTATCGTGCAAGAAAAATAAAATAAAAATTGTAATATATTTTTTTAAAGCAAGTTGTATATAAAAATTGTAATATATTTTTAAAGACCTTTTTAAAACAATTTTATTTATTACTTATTTGAGAGAGAGAGGTAGAGAAAGAGAGAGCACGAGTGGGATGAGGGCAGAGGGAGAAGCAGGGAGCCTGTTGTGGGGCTGGATCCCAGGATGCTGGGATCAGCACCTAAGCTGAAGGCAGATGCTTAACTGACTGAGCCACCCAGGTGCCCCCCAAATTGTAGTAGATTTAACCAAATTTCTTTGCACAAGAAAATGTAAAAATGTATACTTTTTCTGATAGCAAATGAATATTTTCCCATACCCTTAGATATTTTAAAACTTTAAATCATTTAATGTATTTTATCTATTTTTCTTTTTTTAATTCCTATATAGTTAAATTGAAGTGTTATCTTAGTTTCAGGTGTACAGCATAGTGATTGAACAATTCCATATATTACTCAGTGCTATACTCTTGATTCCCCTTATCTATTTCACCCATCCCCCTAACCCGCCACCCTGCTGGTAACCATCAGTTTGTTTTCTGTAGTTAAGAGTGTTTTTCAGTTTGTCTCTCTTTCTCTGTGTTCATTTGTTTTGTTTCTTAAATTCCACATATCAGTAAAATCATATGGTACCTGTCTTTCTCTGACTGATTTATTTTACTTAACATTATACTCTCTACCTCCATCCATATTGTTGCAAATACCAAGATTTCATTCTTTATTATAGCTGAGTAATTTTCGAGTGTGTGTGTGTGTGTGTGTGTGTGTGTGTGTACAACAATATCCATTTGTCTATCAGTGGACACTTGGGTTGCTTTGGTGTTGGTTGTTCCTCTTTCATTTCTGATTTTGTTGATCTGAGTTCTCTCTCTTTCGGTATTTTATATTATACTTATCATCAGCTCCAAGCTTACATACACTTTCCCTCAGAAGTTCTATAGTTTTTCACTTCACATTTAAGTCTTTTGATCCATTTTGAGTAAATTTTTGTGAAATGGGAAAGGTCTGTGTCTAGGTCATTTATTTTACATATGGAAGTTCAATTTTCCAGTAACATTTGCTGAAAACACTCTCGTTTATCCACAGAATTGCCCGTGGTCTTTTGTCAAGGTTCAGTTCATTATGTTTCTAAACTATCTACTCTGATCCATTAATAGACTCTGGTCCTTACACTGAGTCCATTGCTCTACTCTTTCACCAATACAACACTGACCTAATTATTGTAATCTTGAGACTGGAAGGTGTGAATGCTCTAAATTAATTTTTCTTCTTTAATATTGTGTTAGCTATTGTAGTTCTTTTGCTATTCCATATAAACTTGAGTCAAGTTGTTATCCACAAACTAGCTTCCTGTGATTTTGAGAGGGATGGTATTGATTCTATAGATAAAGCTGGAAAAGATCTGACATCTTACAAAATTGCTTCTTGCAATCCATGAATGGGATATCTTTCCATTTCTACAGACTCTGGTGTCTTTCACCAACATTTAGTAGTCTTCCACATATAGGTCCTTTAGATGTTTTATTAGATTTGTATTTTATTTCATTTTTTGGTGCTACTAAAAATATTTTTTAAAATTTCAGGTTCTAATGATTCATCATTGTATATACAAAAATTATCTATTTTTGTATTTTAACCTTTTATCCTGTCACACTGCTATACGAGTTTAGGTCCCAGAGTTTTATTGTTGTTGCTGCTAATTCCTTAACTCTTCCTACAAAGATAATCATGTTCCCTACAAATAAAGGCAGTTTTATTTCTTCCTTTTCAATTTGTATACATTTTATTTGAACTTATCATCTTACTTTGCTAATTAGGACTTCCAGCACAATAATGAATCAGAAGTATGAAAAGGACATCCTTATCTTTTCCTGATCCTAAAGGGAAAGCATCGAGTTTCTTATAATTGAGTATATTAGCTGCAAATTTCTACAGATGTCCTTTATCAAGTTTTCAACTTGAAGAAGTTAACCTGTCTTCCTAGTTTGTTAATAGTTACTTTTTAAAAACATGAACATAAATGTTTGTTGGGTTTTGTCAAATTTTTTTCTATATCACTGATATGATCATATGGCTATCTTTTTTAGCTTGTTAATATGATGGATGTGATTTTTGAATACTGAACCAGCCATACATATCTAAAATAAATCCCACTTGGTTTCAGGGTGTACTTATTTTTATACATTAGTAGATTCCATTCACTAATATTTTCTGAGGATTCTGCATCTATGTTCATGAGAAATTTTGACCTCTAGTTTACCTCTCTTGGAATGTCTTTGTATGGCTTTAGTATTAAAGTAATACTAGGTTCATCAAATGTGTTAGGGAGTTGTACTTCTGTTTCTGCTTTCAGAAAAAGATTTAGGAGAATTGATAGCAATCCTTAAATGTGTGGTAGATTTTCCCCAGTGAAACTCTGTAACATGTTGCTTTCTTTTTAAGGTTATTACTTGTTGTTTCAATTTCTTTAATAGATTTAGGTTTATTATCTATTATAATATAGATTATAGATTATCTATGTTTCTAATTATAGATTATCTATTTTTCCTTGTGTGAATTTTAGTTGTTTGTGTCTTTCAAGGAGTTGGTCCTTTTCATTCATGGAACCAATTTGCAGGCATAGAGTTGTTTGTATTATTCTTTATTACCCTTTTAATTCCCATTGGATCAATAGTGATGATTCTTTCTTTATTTCTGGAATTGGTAATTTATGCATCCTAGTTTCTTGATTAGCCTCATTAGAGGTTTATCTGTTTTATTGATCTCATAGAATAATGAGCTATTGGTTTTGTTAATTCTCTCCATAGGATAGGGTTTTCAATTTCATTGATTTCTGCTTTAATTTTTATTTATTTCTTTTCTTTTTTTTTTTTTTCTGTTTTAGGCTTAAAGTTTTATTGTTTCCCTAAGGAGAAAGCTTACGTTATTTACCTTACAGGTTTTTTTCTATTATATGCACTTACTGTGATAAATTTACCTCTAAGCACTGCTTTTGCTGCACTCCACAAAAGTTGAAAAACATCTGTATGTTAATGATGGGTCTGAATTAGCCAGAATTCAGAATTTAGTCACAAATACCAGTGGTTAAGACTAGATTATGGGATAGGGGTTGACAAGCGATTCTGTAAAAGATCATATATTAAATATTCCAGAATTTGTAGCCATACTATTTTCATTATATCAACTTGGATGTTGTAACATAAAAGCAGCTATAGACCAAAATTAAATGAATGAGTGTTCTGTGTTCCAAAATAATCTTATTTACAGACACTTGAATTATATGTAATTTAGTTTTATAAAATATTCTTGTTTTTATTTGTTGAAGCATATAAAAATGCAGAAACTAGAGGTGTCTGGGTGGCTCAGCTGATTAAGTGTCTGCCTTTGGTTCAGGTTATGATCCTGGAGTCCTGGAATCCATCCTGGCATTGGGCTTCCTGCTGCTCATCAGGGAGTCTGCTTCTCCCTTTCACCCTCCCTCCTCTCATGCTTTCTCGCTCTTCTCTTTCAAATAAATAAGTAAACCTTTAAAAAAATGCAAAAACTATTCTTAGCTTCCAGGCCATACAAAAACAGTCAGTAGATCAGATTTGCCAACATCTTTTTTAGAGGATCACAAGAATATGGGTGAAGTCAGTATTAATAAATTCTGACTGAGTATCTCCTGACTTATATGATATTAGAGCCAAGTATTGGTTTAAATGTTCAAATATAATATTATAGTTATGGTCTTTTTGAAAAAGATTAACCTCTTTTATTCTCTCTTTCATGTATTTATTTATGTATTTATTTATTGAGACAAGTTTTGTTAGTTTCTTTTTGAGATCACCTTCCTTTTGAATATCTCTTTAGAGAGGATCTGATTGTAAGCAATCATTTTGATTAAAATGATTCAGTTTGGTTAAAATTCAGTTTGGCTGAACTGAAAATTTCTGCCCCCTTTCTTAAATAAAAGATTTTTCTGGTATGCAAAAGGTGAACGTTATTTTTCCTTAGCACTTTGATAAAGTGATTACACTCTCTTCTGGTTAAAGTAAGTTTTGACCTTTGTATAGAAGATAAAATAACCATCTTTTTTTTTTTCCTGTCTCTTCTTAGAACTAAAAATCATGTTGATCCAAAAGCTATGGTTATATGAGAGAATGCAAGAGCCTTGTAAGTAGCCACAGTGTGGAAGGTGTTTCAGTAACTCTGGTAAAATGGTGTGGGACATGAGATCTTAGAAGATAAATGAAAAGTTTTAGAAATCCTTGAGCTAAAGGGATTTTAGCACCAATTAGTAGCAAGTATAGCTCTCTGAAGGTCTTTTTGGAGACTCTTTAAGGGTATAGATACAAGCAAAATTTTGTAAATATGAGGTTTTTCTCTTGATAATACAGGGAGAGGAGTTATTATTCATGTAAGTAAATGGTAACAATGTTTGACCTTCAGAACCAGAAAGAAAACCTCTTGAAGTCTAAACTGGAATTGTGAGGAGCCTGTGATGTCATTATCACTTGACTTAACCTGCTGCACAGGAAAAACAGTTTTGAAATGAAGATAACATCCTTTGCTAAGGGTTAATACTAGTTATAGTGTTTTATGGTCTCACAACCCCATCTGCTTGCAGTGAAGATTTACATATGAGAGATTCAAATATGGCAATCTTAGATAACCTTGAGAGCAAGGATCGTCAATTACAGGTACACAAGAGAACAAGTGTATCCATGTTGGTCGTTAAAAGGGCAGATTTTTAAAGTCTGTACCACATACTCACACATATCCTAATGCCACTAAAGGGACATGAAAAATAAAAATCAGCTTAACATAAGAAAGATGCTTACTATGTGGAATCTGTGCTCTAATTACCAGCATGCTCTTTAGGGATGGACGAATGTCATTACAAAAATATATCACTTTATGTGTGCTACTTAAGAAAAATTATCATCTGAAAGGACAGTGATTTTTTTTTCCATTGTGACCATACTATGTTTACTGGTTTCACTTAGTTTTCCAACTTCATATATATTTAAGATTATTGGTTAAATATTGCTATTGATATTTTAATCTACCATTTACACCTAGAAATTTTACTTCTAAGATTTGGCAAAGAGCATATGACAACCTGTTCAACAATTTGTGAACCGACTGTTGAGGTTTCTGAGTGATGACATATTCTTTTGAATTCTCCTCACTCACTTCCCACTGGAATATTCTTTAAGGTCTACCGAACCAGCCTACTTAACACAGCATAAGAAATTAAGATATTGTTACATATGCCAAACACTAACACAACACAAGAAATTAAGATATTGTTACATATGCCAACTACTGTGAGGAAATACCCTTACAGAAGAGATAAACTGATGTGAGAAGTAATAAATGCCCAGTCTAAGTCAATAAAACAGAAAAATTACCAAAATAAAGGAGGCAAGAAATGTTTTTTTTTTAAGACTTTATTTATTAATTTGACAGACAGAGATCACAAGTAGGCAGAGAGAGAGAGAGGAGCAAGCAGGCTCCCCACAGAGCAGAGAGCCCGATGTGGGGCTCAATCCCAGGATCCCGGGATCATGACCTGAGCCGAAGGCAGAGGCTTTAACCCACTGAACCACCCAGGCGCCTCAAAGAAATGTTTTCTAAGACATTCCTCACCTTCTTGTATTTCCTATGAGGTACCCTTTCATCATTTGTCACTGTCCAAAAAAAACTTGGCAGCCAATACTTTAAGTCAGAACACTTTCTCTGTATCTCCGAGTAGTAACTTCGACTTGAAACCTAATCAGAATTTTCCTTCCTGCAGATTGTTGGAATGCATCAACTTATACATGGGTAAAGCACTCAGCAGTGGTTTGCTTCTTGTTAAGAAAAACAAGACAAATATGTACCATGAAGGTTGACATCTATCATAAACTATGTTCACCAAAAAAAGGACTAAAAATTATTGTAAATTGTCACTGGACATCTCCCTTTCCTCAGAAAATCAGGAATAGGAGACATATCCCTCTTTGATGTACCAGAGCTATCATAACAGAATATCTGTTAGGTTTTGTGATGGAGCAGGAGTATTTGTATTGCTGGAAACGAATTATATCTTTAACAGTTTATTTCTGTTTATTTCTTAGTAAAATAACTCACCAAAATGCATGTACCCAAAATAAATTTTGGTTTTTGTAATCCTAAAACAGTAAACTGAGATTTGTTTTCATTGGTTATACTGCTTATGATTTAAGTTTTAGCTTAGTTAATTTTGGAGGCATATTTTAATGCCATTAAAGAGAGAAGCAAAATGTCCAAGTAAGTATAAATCTTTACTTATTTTCTTTCCCCAGATACTTTCCAAACAGGGTCATTTTCAACTCCCATGACTCCTGTAGCTGAACTAAGTTAAGTGCATTACTTGCTGCATTAAAGGAGAATAGACTAAGAAAGAAGTACAGAATGTCTCAGTAAGAGGGCATCATAAAAAATGTATTATAAGGTTTTCGAGTTTGTTAGGTGATTTGTAGGAGAGTTCAAGAAAGCATAGTGCTGCTTTTGAGTGGATGCTATAAGAAGGAGGAGTAATTCTATGACTGAGCTCCTTAGTAAATCTATAAGGTTTGAGGAATCAACAAAATTTGAAGTTTTAATTGATAAAGAGGCAACAGTCTCTCATACATGCTGAGATTTAAGGTTATCGATATTTTTGTGATTTGCACTTGACCTTCCTTTTGTTTTTTGTATTTTTTGGTCTCAGCTAATCTTGGTCACTTTACCAAGTCACAGGATCAGCAGGAGAATACCATAGCCTAGCTGCGAAGGCCAGCGCCCAACAACAAAGACCAATTGTTACTGTCAGGTGAGTTCCTGTAGGTCAGGGACTGTGTTTCTCTTTTCTCTTTCTTTCTTTCTTTCTTTCTTTCTCTCTCTCTTTCTTTCTTTCTTTTTTTCTTTTATAAAGATTTTTATTTATTTATTTGAAAAAGAGAGAGAGAGAGCATGAGTCAGTGGGGCTGGTGGGGGGAGATAGGCAAGTAGGGGGAGACAGAGAGGCATCCTCTCTGCTGAGCAGGGAGCCCAATGCAGGACTCAGTCCTACGACCCAGAGATCATCACCTGAACAGAAGGGAAACACTTACCTGACTGTGTGTTTATCTTTCTCAACCCCTTCCACTTTCCTTCTTTTCCTCATCCCTCACCCCAGTCCACCTTTTAAGTCAAAGGCAGATGAAGCGAGGTACTAGGACATCAATCTATTTATATCCTGATTTTCACCAAAGTCAAATTTTGCTGATTAAAAGTTGTCTATAGCTGGGACTAAGATAAATCTTCCCTGCTCCCTTTGTTCCCAGATGAGTTTTGAATCCTCTGATGTGACACTGGCTATACAGTAGCATTTAAGATTCTGGACATAAAATACTGGCCAGCTGTGACATGCACAGTTACCAGAAACAATAAGATGGTTCTTAGTTCTTGTAACAAGTGTTGAAGCCAGGGTCCCAGATAATTAAAGTCCATGCAATGGAAACATGTCCCAGTATTCAACAAGGCCTCTTTTAGAAGTAAAGTTCATTTGTTTATTTCTTTGTTTGTTTAGACTAGTCATGAACTGTCCTGACTGCCCAGGAGTGTGGCTATACCACAAAGTATTTGCTATCCCAGAAACTTCTCCTTGTCTGGGTGAAATTGTTTATTTTTGCCTTGCCAAATTTTAATCATGATATAAAATAAATGTTCATGTAGAATATAGTAGTTATTTTTAATTTTCTAACTTCTAATTTTCATTTGTGCCTGGAGAAAATAAGCATTGATTACTTTGACTAAATGTGGCAATTAATACAAACATTTAATTATACTAGGTACAATAATTTCAGAAAAAATTTGAATTTAGGATTAAGAAAATTGATGCTTACTGTCTTTTTATTAAAATTTCCATTGTAGCTAATTCAGAGAGAAATTTTAATGTGAAATATGCATGGTTTTATTTAATATATTAAATCAATTACATTTTAAAGCTTTAAAGTACGACAATTTATAGACTTATGTATCTGAATCTGCCTAAATACACGTTTGTTATAAAAATATTTCCTTCTTGGCAAATTGTTACATGAAAACGTACTAGAGGAATAAGATTAGAATCTATGGTGTTTTTAATAAAATTACTAAACTGTTTTATTCTCAGATTAGTAGAGCTTTGTTTTGTTACCAAATTATTCTCTCAATGCTTTTAAGCATATTTTAAAAGTACTTAAAATATTTCTCTTACTTTAAAAAGGGTTAAGTTCAGGGCACCTGGGTGGCTCAGTGAGTTAAGCCTCTGGCTTCGGCTCTGGTCATGATCTCAGGGTCCTGGGATCGAGCCCTGCATGGTGCTCTCTGCTCAGCAGGGAGTCTGTTCCCAGCCCCCTGCCCCCCGCCTGCTGCCTACTTGTGATCTCTCACTCTCTCTGTCAAATAAATAAATAAAATCTTTAAAAAAAAGGGGGGGATTAAGTTCCTAAGAGTTATTTTTTCTTGCTGTTTATTTTTATCAAGCCACTTATAATTATACATGTTTTTATTTTCTCTAACGTTTATGCTTGATACTGCCTTTCCCAAATTCTGATTAACAAAATGATAAGAATTTTTTTTACCCTAGTACTATCTTTGGCTTTCCTAAAACAGTCATTAGGTAAGACAGATTTGCTTCATCACCATATTAAAAGGAAGGACAATAAGAATACTGTAATTATGTTGGCCTAAAAATCCTTCAGATTGTAATTAAATACAAACTGCTATGTGTTTTCTTACCAAACTAGCATAAAGAATTCCTGAAAAACAAAAACAAAAACAAAAGATTTTTCTTCTAGATTAATGATCAGCATACTATAATATGCTAATAGAAATACCTTTCAGTGATTAACATACTTGCATACTCATACTCATGTTTAAGTACAAAGACTGTAATGATATCTAAGAAAAGATAATTTTCCCAGCACTCTCAATTAGGACACAACACAGGAGCAAAAGCCAAATCAAGGACTTGACCCATAGGTCTTCTGATTTGAATAAAGTGACCCCAGTGTATTTTTTAGTTAAATAAAAATGATCCAGGTAAAAGAATCATAAAGTGTCATCCCATGAAAAGCGGATAAGCTCAAAATATGTCTAAATGACAGAGAGAGAGAGAATGAGAAAGATACATTTTCAAAAGAATTATGGGTGTGGCCATTTGCATAGGATGCTGAATGGACTAAAATAAGCACCAATTATCATCTGTTGGGTGATGCAGGATGAGGAATTTGGCCAGAGACTGAGGATCGTGGGATACTGAGGGTAGGGAATTCTGGCTAAACGGACTTAGCAGGGTTGTTGCTAAAGCTGGGCAATGCAAAGACTGACACAGAAGTCGGAAAGTTGAGGCCTAGTTGGGAAGAGGATTCAGAGGAGTCTGACTAAAGTTTGATGAAGAAGAGACTTTTATCAGTTACTGAGATATTTCCATGAATACAGAATTCATTTCCTCTAGTATTGATATAGAATAACTTGTAATTTATTACTTGAAGCAGGTTACATCAAAAGTTATTTCTAAATATCTAACTGACCTGAGTAAACAAACATTTGACCAAGTCCAAAATTATGCTGTAACAGAATTTTAGATAAGATAAACATAAAAACCACTTTTCATTTTTGTTATTAATAAAAATGTTTTTAATTCTTAAATATTTTTAAAATACTTGCCGAAGACCTTCCAACAAAGCCTGCTGTGTTGGAAGTAAAAAACAACTGGCAAGGAACAGAAAGAAGAAACTTCCTGAGTTTTTTCTGCTTGACAGCCCCCTCCCTCCCATGTGACACATCCATTTCATTTTTTCATACAGAAATGATCTGTTGTCTCTTGGGATAATATTTCTGGGAAGAATCAGTCAGGAAGAGGACAGATTGAAGTCTGCTGGCCTTTGAGTGTCAGTAAGTGGATGTTGGAAATTCTTAATTTAAAGATTTTTATTTATTTATCAGAGAGAGAGAGGGAGAGAGAGTGAGCACAGGCAGGCAGAATGGCAGGCAGAGGCAGAGGGAGAAGCAGGCTTCCTGCCAAGCAAGGAGCCCGATGTGGGAATCAATCCCAGAACGCTGGGATCAAGACCTGAGCCGAAGGCAGCTGCTTAACCAACTGAGCCACCCAGGCATCCCCGGAAATTCTTAATTTAAATTAAAGAAGAAAGAACAGGATTTACAAAGGTTGCTCTGAGAAGATAGGAATAAAGGGGAGGAAAGCGCGTAAACTCCCATCCATCTATAATGAGAACTCTTATGAGGTTCAAAATAACAATTGAAAAAAAATCCTTGGCTTCAGAGTCACAAGTTATGAGTTCAAATGATCGCTTATAGTTATTATAGTAATTTATGTACCTATTCTAAACACTTTCTATCTCTAGAAATGGAGATGATAATTACTTTTTTTGTGTGTGTGTGTTATGTATTTTTTTTAATTTTTTATTTTTTATAAACATATATTTTTATCCCCAGGGGTACAGGTCTGTGAATCACCAGGTTTGCACATTTCACAGCACTCACCAAAGCACATACCCTCCCCAATGTCCATAATCCCACCCCCTTCTCCCAAACCCCCTCCCGATGATAATTACTTTTAAAGGTTTCCCTAGAATTACATGACATTACCCATTTTAAGATGTCTTGCAATAGGTGCCAATTAAGTATTAATTTACTTTTATATTTTTTATCACTAATTATCACTTTCAACATTTTTCTAATGTGTTACTGAAGTTATTTTGTTTTAAATCGTGCCCTGTTACCTGAAGTCTCATATTTTTATATCAACTAGAAGAACAATAGGTAATGAAGATGATATTCAATGAAGAGGACAGATTCATAGACCTGATTTTAATAAGTATTTTCCTTATATATTTTTGAGAAATTAACCTTAATTATCCAAACTGGTTTCCTAAACATTGTGATACTGAGGTGTCATTAAAACCTTGACACAAGGGGCGCCTGGGTGGCTCAGTGGGTTAGGCCGCTGCCTTCGGCTCAGGTCATGATCTCAGGGTCCTGGGATCGAGCCCCATATCAGGCTCTCTGCTCAGCAGGGAGCCTGCTTCCTCCTCTCTCTCTCTCTCTCTGCCTGCCTCTCTGCCTACTTGTGATCTCTCTCTGTCAAATAAATAAATAAAATCTTTAAAAAAAAAAAAAAACCTTGACACAAAATAATAAGCTCTAACACATGTATGGATAAAGTAGGAAAATAATTGAAA
The DNA here is from genome assembly GCF_009829155.1 of Mustela erminea. NCBI lineage: Eukaryota > Metazoa > Chordata > Mammalia > Carnivora > Mustelidae > Mustela > Mustela erminea. The sequence goes on along the minus strand of NC_045628.1, from coordinate 36,570,329 downwards.
AAAAAATGAAGATTACAGAACTTTATTTTTTTTTAAAGATTTAATTTATTTATTTATTTGACAGAGATCACAAGTAGGCAGAGAGGCAGACAGAGAGAGAAGGGGAAGCAGGCTCCCTACTGAGCAGAGAGCCTGATGCAGGGCTCAATCCCAGGACCCTGGGATCATGATCTGAGCCAAAGGGAGGGGCTTAACCCACTGAGCCACCCAGGAGCCCCAAGATTGCAGAACTTTAAAACCTGGAAAATAAAATTAGATTTATCTAACAGATTTTGTGAAGGTGAGGTGGAATTATCATGAACACTATTATTTAAAATATATAGTACAAATTATTCAATTAACTCCTTTTTAAAGATTTTATTTATTTATTTGAGAGTGAGAGATAAATATATAAAGAGTAATCATAAGTAGGAGGAGGGGGCAGAGTGAGAGGGAGAAGCAGATTCTCTGTTGAGCAAAGAGCCCTATGTGGGACTCCATCACAGGACCCCAGGATCATGATCTGAGCTGAAGGCAGACGCTTAACCTACTGAGTCACCCAGGCCCCCCTCAGTTAACCCTTAATAAAACATTTTCAAAACTCGGATGAAAATTCCAACTTCTGGGGCACCTGGGTGGCTCAGTTGTTAAGCATCTGCCTTAAGATCAGGTCATGGTCCCAGGGTCCTGGGCTTGAGGCCTGCATGGGGTTCCCTGCTCAGCAGGAAGCCTGCTTCTCCCTCTCCCACTCCTTCTGCTTGTGTTCCCTCTCTCACTGTATCTCTCTTCAAATAAATAAAATCTTAAAAAAAAAAAATGAAAACAACTTTTTTTTAGGTTATAAGAAGCACTTTTTAAGAAAAAGATTTTTTTAAAAAGGTCAAAATATAGGAAAAGATATACCCTTATGCTAATAAATAAAAGTCTGGGCTAGCAGGTTTAATTTCACCCAAGTTATGATTTAATGGATCATGGCTATGTGTAACAAAAGCAGATTTTCAATACTAGTAAAAAGACTGATTTCTTTAATTTAATAATCTTGGAATATATTTACTCTTAAGTTTTTTAAAAAAATTATTGACATATAATTCACATACTACAAAACACACTTAAAATGCACAATTCAATTTTTTTTATAGCTACGGAATTATGTAGCCTTCAATAAAATCTAATTTTAGAATATTTTCTCACCCCCAAAAGAAAGGTGGCCTGAATACTGTCTAAAATATACAAAGTAAAAACTGACAGAACTAAAATCTCCTAATAGGGGATTTCTCTTGGTCAAACATAAAGATACAGAACATTTAAACATCTTGATAAACAGGATGAATGTAAAAATATTAAGAATTGAGAGGAATTTTTAAAAAGTACAATTTCTTATCACAATTCCAGATGGTATTAGCAAACCATTGAGTAGGATATTATGAAATAACTTTACTCTTATCTTAAAGCAAATTGATTCTATTGTTGGATACTCCCAAATTAAAGGCAAACAATAGAGATTCTAGATTACAACATAGGTATCACTTTAAAGATTTATAGTACGTAAGTATCTTTTTACAAGGCAACAAAAAGTACTAACCATAACAGAAATGGTTGATAAATTAGACTCCACTAAAACCGATTTATCAAATTTAGCAGAAGACACACTTGAGAGTAAAAAGCAACCCAAAGAGTGACAAAAGTTATTTGTAACATATTGATGATGAATTGCAATTTGTGATTGTCAAAGAAAAGACAGACAACACACTAAAATAAAAAAAAAAGTGATCTAACAACGCACTCAACAAAAAAGGTAGTGCTACCCACATGGTCAATAAATAAATAAAAATTTAATTACGCATACTTGTTCTCATAGAAATACAGATAAAAATCTTAATAAGATATCACAATACTCCAGCAAAAATAACTAAAATTTAAAAATTGACCATACCAAATATTGTCAAAGATGTGTAGTAATTGAAATTCTTGCACACTGCTTGTGAGAGGGTAACTAAAAAGTTACTTTTTAAAATTGTTTGCCACTATCTACAAAAGCTGAATACATGCACAATATATGGTCCCACATTTCCACTGTAAAAGGAACTGGGTAAATATTAGCAGCAAGTAACATTACAAGATACCCATAACAGTGCTATACTTAAAAGCCACAATGTGGACGCAATTCAAGTATCCATCAACAGTAGAATGAATAAATTGTACACTTGTTTATAAAATAGAAAACATTTTAGCAATGAAACAAGAACTAATTTCACAAATCAAGATGTTGAGTGAAAGAAGCCAGACGCAGAGTAATACCTGTGTTATGATTTCATTCTATATAAAATATCCAAACGGGAAAAACTACTATGGCACTAGAAATCAGGAGAGAGGTTAGCACTAGGGAAAATTGTGAGAATAATTACTGGGTTTGCATAAAGAAGCTTCCTAAAACCCATGCTCTATGCCTAGATGTTGGTGGAACTGCACAGGTGTGTTTAAAATCATTTGTGTATATCTATATTTATGATTTGTTGTTCTTTCCCTGTGTATTTTCAACTTCAACAAAAAATTTTATCTTAAAAGTAAAACTCAAGAAAATTCCCAGGGGTTAGTTTACTATGGTAAGATTTGCCATGGTAAGGTTTTCACAGTCAGTGCTTAAGAGAGAGAAAGAGAATCCTCTGAGTGTTAGGGGCAGGGGAAGAGGAAGAATTTCATCTCATGTTTTCAGGGCAACAATTTAGACTATATTTTATCTTTTTCAGACAGAAAAAGTAAGGTTTATAATTTTGGTGCTGAATGACTTCCAATTTCATTTTCTCTGAGTAACATACTATGTGGCAAATAGCCTTGCCAATAACAACTACACACTATGAATAAAATGCAAAAAAAAAAAAAAAAAGAAAGAAAGAAAGGAAAAAAAGGAAAAAGCAACTATTTGACATTACTAGAGAATAACCAAATGTACATAGACCATAGGGGTATATAATATTTGGAATATGGTGATAGAAGTGAGTGACTTTCCTATTTTCATAGCCTCCAGTAGGAGGGCAGGCCAGGGATTGCAGTCTGCACCCTGCACCATGCCATACCTTTAAAAGTTTAATAGAAAATCCACACACAGTGTTTCTGACGTGAAGAATAAGAGGAAATGGTTCATTTCAACCACAACCTTGGAAAACTGGATGAGCAGGGAGTTTTGGAAAGGAGGGAGCCTTAGAAAGTTGTATAAATTCTATGTATAAATTCTTTCCAAATCCAAAAATCCTTAGTGACCTTTGAACAATGAATGCTTGGCTTCAAGCTGTCCCCCTATGGATTCAAGAACTGAAAGAAGATTTGAGCTATGACTCAAGAGACTGTTGGTAGTTTAGGCCCAACCAATGTCACTGCCTGCTCAAAATGAAAAAAAAAAAAAAAAAGATAGTAGGAAAGAGGGAGGGAGGGAAGGACGGACAAAGGGAGGAAGAAGGAAGGAAGGATGTGGGGGAGGGGGAGAAAGGCTCCCTGATGGGCTATTCACAGAATCCTGAGTCCCCAAAAATAATATCACAATATCCAGGATATAATAAAAATTGCTCTATGTCAAAAGAAAGAGGAAACTATGACCAATTCTCAAGGAAAAAAGACTACAGAGACGGAGTTTGTGAGGGCCTAGGTGTTAGGATTAATAGATTAGTAGCGATTACCATTACATTCAAGGAAAAGGGAAAACTGACAATAGTTAATGAAAACAGAAGAAATGCCAGCAAGGAAATAGAAATTCTTAAAAAATGGAAATTTTAGAGGGGGGATCTCCAATTTCTGTTACAGAGCATCGGAACAGAGATGACAGAGGAAGTAAGAATCAATAAACATATTAAGAAGGAATATGGAACATTAGGAGTTTCTGGACACTACCAAAGATTGATAGCTGAGGGGCGTCTAGGTGGCTCCGTCATTAAGCATCTGCCTTCGGTTCAGGTCATGATCCCACAGTCCTGGGATCAAGGCCCGCATTGGGCTCTCTGCTCAGCAGGAAGCCTGCTTCTCCCTCCCCAATTTCCCCTGCTTGTGTTTCCTCTCTCTTTGTGTCTGTCTCTGTCAAATAATAAATAAAATCTTTAAAAAAAAAAAAAACACAACAGAAAAAGATAATTGAGAAAAAGGTATTGAGGAAATAAGTTTTTTAATATAGCTGAGAATTTTGCAATATGATGAATACATAAATTTGCAGATTCCTGGAGGTCAGTGAACCCTATAGATATGATGAAAACCACACTTAGGTACACCATGATCAAACTACTAAAGACCAAAGATGAAGACATGATACTGAAATGAGCCAGAGAGAAGCTCATTGCATGTAAAAGAACAATAATAAAGACACTTGCATGCTGTTGACTTCCATTCAGGAATGTCAGAAATAAGATAGTAGAACAACTTTAAGTGCTCAAAGGTGAAACAAACCCTTTCAATCCAGTCTTTCATCCAGGAAAAAATATTAAGAATGACTATGAAATAAAATTATTTTCAATTAAAACAAGGTGGAGAGAATTCACAGCCATCGGATTCCACTAGAGAAAACACTGAAAGAAGTTCTCCAGGTTGAAGAAATAAAATAAATAGGAATAATAAATATTTAGGATTATATAAAGTCTTGATGCTAACATAGTTTAAGTTAAGCTTTATGCTTTTGCAGTAATTTCTAAAGGTAATTTGTCATTCAACAACTCTTTCTTTGGTATTTAATATGGTATATGAAACATATGACTGCGTATCTCTCTCTCATTCTAGTATGTAAGATTATCTGAAAGAAACAATTATTTTTAACTTTGTGTCTCCCAACATGACAGTGTCTGGTATGTAGTTTGCATTTAATGAATGCTTGTTAAAATACTGACATTGTTCATTGTCTAATAATAATTTAGCATAAATTATCTTATTTTGTCATTACAGTGCTCAAGCCAGATCAGTATTACTTCCTGTATTTTAGAGATGAATAAATGGAGACAAAATAGCATCCCCAAGCTTATGTCATACAAAGTGAATAAAATACTTGAGTCTAAATTAGTCCAGCGTTTCTTCCAGTCTATCTGTGATGTACAGTTGTGAGAATACACATTCTAGATGCATTTCTAGATCTAAAATCAATGCACAGCTAACCTCTTAACTATGAGTACTTGCATCAAGATTTCTAAGACATTTTCTAAAATAAACTTGTGTTCAATAATTAATGGCCTTTACACAATACAGATTTTTTACCTGAAGTTATGTTGAAGTAACCATCAATGATACATGATAGTGATTATGTATCATAGCATAAAAATTTTGATCTCTTTAAATTTGTTCAGCTTCCTCAAATATATGAAAATGACCCGTACCATTTTGTGCCCTTACGCTTTTCTTTCTTTATGTTTTTCTCATTAAAAATTTAAATCTATCCTAAGTGCAATTAAACTGCTTTTAATAACATTTTTCTTCAAATATTAATCTAGATACATTATTAATAGGGAAGGAAATAATCTGCTTTTTATATTTGTAGTCTCATTTTAAAATTATTTAAGAGATTATTTTTATTAAATTATTAGACTATATAAATTATTAAATTATTTAATTTAAAGAGATTCTTGCTAACATGCACAGTTCCCCATAATAATTATTATGGTGTCACTCTATATTTGATTCATTTTGGGAATTTGGGCTATATTTATCCTGTCACTGCAAAATCTGGTTCAAGGACCTGGAGAAAATTAAATAAATAGGAAAACCAAAAGAACAGGTCAAACATCTTCATAGAGAAGTAGATCACTGGCTTCTTTTCCGTCTAGTAATACTCTATTGCACTGGTTAAAAAGCAGATGTTAATAAGATAGGGATCCAAGAACTTTCTAGTTCTTCATGTGCTAATTGCTACCTGAAAGCCATTTTTCTCATGCCACCTGACATTCTTCAACACCCGTGTGCATCGTCCAAAATACTATCCCCATTGAATGGGAAGGATCGATGCCTATTTTAATGCCAGATTTAATGATGGTGAAACAATCCCAAATGCAAATCCAGAAATTTCACTAGGAGAAAGCAGAAAATTTCTACTGCCAACGATTTGTGATTGACAGTTTACAACTATTTTGTCTAATCCTATTTAATCTGAAATAAAATATCTGGATGTCTTTCTCTGCAGTGACTGTTTGCTCATCAAGGAAGCAGCAATGCACTGGTTGTAACCTCAAGAGATAAATGACTTTGGTAATGTCTGGGTTGCCTCGTTTCTCAAATTGAAAAACTAGACAGATAATAATGTATTAAAGATAAGCCCACAGGCAGAAGATTAGTCTGATTGTCCATTCTCTCTGATATCCTTTTAAAGCATTTGCAAAATGTTTTTAAAGAGGAGGAAAAAAAATTGTTGCATTTTAGGCAGACCAAAAGACAATTACATAAACTCACTATATCAAGTAATATACTGATATCGGCTGGCTTATTGTAGACAACAGTAACATTCTTAGAAGACAGCTGAAAAGTACCCTAATGGTTACGTTTCCACCTGGATTCCATTAGACATGTGAGAGAAAGTACAAATAAAATAAACTATTGTATCTTTCCCCTGAACCCGCAAAAGGCATACAGTTAATATTCCTGTGAAAAGAGAAAAGAGGGTTGTTGTTGGTTTTTTTTTTTCTTTTTTTTTTGGTATGGAATAATGTACAGTAATAATAGCTAATATCAACCTTGACATTCTCCACTACTATTTCAGGAAGAAACTGACAGCACGTAGCTGCTCTAAATATATGCTTTAAAAATAAATGGTATGCAGCTTGCTAGAAATAACTTTATCTATGAGACTGCAGCATGCACGTCTTCGTGCTAATAAACAAACTTGCTTTTGACATGTACAGAGTCTCTCTATATTATGTATTTTGCAACTCTATGACATAAAAAGTATGCATCTTTCATGTAATGAACAGAAAATACTTCGAGAGAGTTATAGCAGTGTATCTGGCCGTTAACAATAAGAACTCTCTTTTTTTCATATTTCATATCAGTTTATTTTGACAGCTATAGTAACGGAGTCAAAGGTTTGATCACAGCTGTGTGGGTTGCATCCTCATCAAGTCTACAGTTTCTACTTCCCAGTGGATTTAGTGTCATTTCAATCAGAAAAGTGCCTGCAGACAAATGCAGTAATAAATTGGAGATATCACTTTCCAGCCCTTTCTTCTGCCAGGACAAGCCAGAAAAAGCTGGGAAGTGAGAAAGTAGAAATCATAATGAAAGGGGTGGCATTAAATCATCCACTCGGTGCATAGGTCATAAAGTGTCTGAAAAGAACTTTCCTGGAAACAAGCAGATGTAATTAGTGCATGGCAGGACTTTTAATACTAGGAAGCCTTTCATGGACCATGGATGAGAAAAGGTAGAAATAAAAGATAATCTTACATTTTTATCTGTTTAATATGCTGCATCCATTATGCACAGAATCCAGATATAAAATGGCTCCAATTATCTATGTACTAATGAAGCAATTAATAGTAAATCAACCATTTCCATATAGACTCTTAATCTGAAATAGGCATTACTTATTCTTTTGTCAACAAAATTTAATGGGTTTATCTAAGTAGTTTAAAAAGTTGCTTCTCTGAGAGTCTACAAAAAGAAATCTTTGCTGGGATATTTTTCTTTATAAGCTGGGAAAAACATATAAGTCTCCTACTCACATCAAGTAAGGGCTAAATGTTTCTTAGTAGGTGGTTTGCCAGTCAAGAATAGCAAGAACAATAGCAAGTGTTGGATACCAATGATGCAAAGGAGCATGATAAGATAGCCCCAGGTTTTGCTTACCACATGAAGCATAAAACTGCAGAAATGGTTATTGATTCCTTAGTCTGTGCAAGTTTTATAACATCATTGTCAACATCCACCTCTGCCCCCAATCTACACACACCAGTGTTCCTTAAGTTCAGTATTACTGGCATTTTGCTCTGGGCTGGACACATTTTTGTTATGTATGATGGCATTAGGCATCTATTCAAACTCTACCTGCTACAAATTAGTGGCACACTTCCCTGCCAGTTGTGACAACCAACCAAAAATAAATTCAGTAACTGCTAAGTGTTGCCAAGGGAGGAGGGCAAAAGTGCCCCAGTGGAGAACCAATGACACAAATACTCTCCTCTTATACACGCCCACTTCTATACACATGTGTACACATGATACACTCACATATTTACAGCTGCCATGTTCCTAGCCACACAGCCACACAAACATGCATAGACACCTACTCTCACATCTCCAGGTATATATGCCCCCCTTCACATAGGTATGGTTCCACATACAACACACACATTTATATGTACATAAGACACACTAGGAAGTTAAGTGTTAGTATATAATGCAGCCATTAAGGAATACTGTCTCTTGTCTTGAATCATTTATTGCCATAAACATAGGTTTCCCATTTTTTTTCCTCTTATGATCTGGGCATGCCATTCCTTAAACAAGAGTAGATCTCAATACATATTTGTTGAATAAATGGATGACTGTTTTTGTCTGATGTGGACATAAGATAGGGCTTATTTTTATCTCTCCTAATTCTTCTTATTACTGAAGGTACATATGTGGCCTTTTAGAGGTTTATTACAACCATGTCCTGGTAAGATATTCTTCTATTTTTCTTTAAATGAGAACTGTATTGGGATGTCGAGTGAACCAATATGGATGAAGATGATATATCAAAAAAACATTATTGTTACTTTGAATTTGAAGGGGCATGAATGACACACGATGTCTGTGTTGGGGTAAATTGCATGTAGAGTTCAGCATTTATTTTATTATGATCAGAAAAATTGAAAACCTTGTGTTATTAGGGAAATATTATTGAAACTGAATTGCTAGCATGATAGAATTTTAAAATAGAATATATTTGCTTTTCCTCAGGCTTAAAAATTATTGAACAACTTTTCACTCCAAAGAAGACATGCTCTCCATCTGTACTCTATGGAGATTTGTCAACTTTGGGATCCAGAAAATATAAACAGGCAGAAAAGGAACCCTGAAAATTTTAAGACAATGTTTATGAAGAAATCTAAGTTAATTTGATCATTTAAAATCACTTTCTCAATTTATCAGACATTGACTAAGTGTCACTTTGGTCAATATGTTTTATAATCCAGAGATCTGTGTCCTTGGGGAGTTTACGATGTATTGCTACATTGAGACAATATATGATTATATGAGATATGAAGAATATGCTAAGTACAAACACATTTTGTCATAAACATAATGGTAACTAAGTTCACATATTGTATAATTACATAGGATTTTTTTGTAATAGTTTTTGTGAAGGAAAGATAATGTTATGAATCTGTTTAAGATTTTTGTATGTCAGAAAGATGATAAACATGGATTTTCTTCCCTGTCTTAACTGCACTTGAGAGTTTTACCCTCCAATTATGTAATATTATATCAGAATATACATTTTTCAAAAAAGATTGGTATTTATATTATAATAACATTTTTACAGTAGTAGATTACTCATTTAAATGTTGGAATACAGGCTAATCAATGACTTAGATAAGATTTTTTAAAGAAAGGAATTAAATTTTGTTTATGTGCACACAAATATTCTCGGTCATAAATAATTCAATAACTGTACTTCTTTTTGGAGGATATACATTTCATTTACTTCTGAAGCTTGTATTTTATAGTGTTTATTCTTTTTATGTTTCCAATAGGTATTCTTATATTACCCTTAGTCATGAATATATACCATATTGGCGTGTTACTGAATAGGATTTCTATAATTAATTTTGTTACTAATTGTGCATATATCTGATAATGACTTTCCAAAAGTAAATTTAAAGGTTATACACTGAAATCTGACTATGGATATCATTTCAGGTGGTCATCCTTTTGCTTACAATGATTAAAGACCATCAAAATGTAAAAATAAGTACATTTCATGCTTATTCTACCTCATACATTGTTTTTTACTTTAAAATTGTGTTTATTAAAATGTCTTATGAGTCGACTATTGTATAAAATATGTAAATAAGTGAAAGAAAAATCTTTAAAATGAAAAAGAAAACTTGTAGTGTAAATAATGGCTCTCATTTTCTATATTCAAATATCCCTTGGTTTTTCTAAGTACTTTATTATGACCCTGAGAGATATTTAAATCTAGTAAATCACACACTAGTTAGGTTGAAAACATTTTTCTAAATTATGCCTAACACTGTATGCTAGGCTAAATAATGGTCTCACCATATGTCCATGTACTAATATCCAGAGCCTGTGGATATGTCACCTTATAGGATAAAAGGGGCATCACAAAGGTAATTGAATTAAGGATCTTGAGACAGGGAATTATGCTGAATAAAAATCTTGAGACAAGGAATTATGCTGAATAATTTGGTAGCCCAGATGTAGTCACAGGAATCCTTATAAGAGAGAGAAGGCAATGTGAACACAGAAGCAGAGAAAATTTTGAAGGTGCTATGGTTCTGGCTTTTAAGATGGAGGAAATGGACACGAATCAAGGAATGATAGGAAGTCATTCTTAAAAACTAGAAAAGGCATGGAAATACATCTTCTTTATCTCTGGAGGGAACATGGTCCTGATGCCACCTTGGTTTTAGTTTAAACCCATTTTGGACTTCTGACCTCCAGAACTGTAAATATAATTAACTTGTGTTGTTATAAGCCACTATATTTGTGGTAACTTATAATAAGAGCAACAGGAAACTAATATAAATTATTTCACATAAATTAAAATCTTGCCTTGAACAATAAAGAACAAATCAGCCTAGATAACACTTTGTAAAATGTTGATTTTTATAATATGAAACTTTATTTAGTTCAAGTTATGATTTTGCCACTTAATATAAGGAGCTAAAGTCAGGTGAATTTTTTGCTTTGTTTTGTTTTTTTCTTGTTTGGGTATAAATGCAGGTCATCAGTATCACATTTATAAATAAAATTTAGTATTTTAAAATAATTCCATGAAGGAAAAAAATCCATTTCTCATACTATCTATTGATTGCAGAGTTGTGAAAAAGAAATTTAAAAGGAAAATTCAGTATTCAAACTTACTTTCTAGAATGAATGTATCTTTAGATTCAGTAAATACATGAATGGATACATCTCTTTCTCTAAAATTCACACCACATGAAATTAACTTAGATTCAAACGAATATAATGGGTTTCAAGTAAATAACTGTACGAGTGGATCAGATAGCGAAGAAACATAATAAAACCAAGTGGTTGCATTTCTTTCAGTGATTTAAGAACAAAAACAAGCATCCTTGCTTTAATTGAACAGGGTTTTCCTTTTCACATAATTCTTTTTTTGATGAGGCTACTGCCAGTTAATGATTCTCTCTTTTGGTCCAGTTTTATCGGTGACAGGTCTCTATCCAGAGTTTGTAGCATAGATTTACACTACCCTGTCAGTTTGAAACACTGCACTTCTATTTCCATGGTCATCACCTTTTGAAACTCAATGAGTTTCCAGTTTTATTAGCCTCACTTCTTCCTTGGGTCATATGAATCTATTGAACTCTAGATAGTTGTTGAATATATATGAAGAAAGTACTGCACTTTTCTGTTTACAAGAAATTGGGGTTGTCATAAATTCTGGATTATTTTATGGGGAAAACAATTTTCTGTTTATAGAATATACGAAAGATTTTGGTTTATTATATATCTATCTATGTATCTTATTTAGTAGTTACATATATAAATGCACACATTTTTTCCTTCTAAATTTTTTGTTTATACTTATGTGTTCAATTGATTTCTATATTTTGGAAAAAAAAAATGCAGTGCCATTTTAGCTTTATGTATCCTCCAAATAATATCCTGTGGTTGCTGGTAGATGAACTTTCTAGCAGTTTTCTAGATCAATTCCAATTAGTAATTATTTATCTTTAAAATAATATATGCTAACAATTTTTAAAGCTGAATAACCAATGACCAAGCTTTTATTTATTTATTTATTTATTTATTTATTTTTAAATATTTATTTATTTGACAGACAGAGATCACAATTAGGCAGAAAGAGAGAGAGGAGGAAGCAGGCTCACTGCTGAGGAGAGAGCCTGATGTGGGGCTTGATTCCAGCACCCTGGGATCATGACGTGAGCTGAAGGCAGAGGCTTTAACCCACTGAGCCACCCAGGGGCCCCGACTAAGTTTTTAAACATTGTACATTATATATCAATGCTTGGTTTTGTTTAATTGACCAATTTCAGATAAAGATCTTGAGATACAAACTGAAATATTCTTCGTCTCTTAAACCTAACTTCTGAGATCAAGATTAGAGTCATTCAGGCCTTGCATGGTGTGAGGTGTTTGGGTATGATATCACAATTTGAAATAAGATACCATATGCAGAATCTCTTAATAAAAGAAAACATTTAAACTCTGCCTTTCTTGGTTTCAAATACATTATATAAGTAAGACAAAAGTGTGTGTGTTTATGTATAAAAAGGAATAACAGAGGTAAGCTAAGTAAAAATATGGCACTAATTGATGACCTACAAATTAGTTATTGTAGCACTAAATATTAGCAACTAAGAGATGACACTAAACTGTACCTACTGATATCTGATGTTGCTATACTGCACAGTATTAAGGATGTAGACCTTAAGAGTCAGACCACCTAGATCACACCTTTACTATGTCATTTCTTAGCTGCAAGAGTTTAGGTATATTACTTAACTTCTCCAAAACTCAGTTTCTATATCTGTAAAGTGTACATAACAACAGAACTTAAGTTTGTTGTAAAAACTGAGTAACTATAATGCAGTTCACATACAACAAAGACTGATAATTAGTAAGGAAAAAACTGTATCAGTGTTTGTTATTATTATGAAAAGTAGGCATCAATGAAGTTTAAATGAGGTCATTTGTTTGTATGCAATATTTGAATACATAGCCTCAATGCTAAATGCTTAATTCACTTCTGTACTTTGGATAGATGCTGAAAGTAAAACCACTTGGTTATATTATATTTTATATTATATTACAAATATACTTATTTCCCCTAAGGCAGCTATTTACTTAAATGAAAATACCTTAAAATTTCTCCCATAGAAAAGTACCTCCTCAAGGAAAAAATTAGGAGGAAACCTCTCTAACAAAATCTGAAAACATACAAATATTCCAAACCTATATTTACGGGGTTTTAAAATTTTAAAGTATGTCATCAATATGCATTTCAACATAGAATATTGTCTTTTTATTGAAGTATCCTTGACAGATCATGTTACATAATTTCAAGAGTATAACGACTCAATAACTCCATAGGCTGTGCTATGCTCACAAGTGTACCTTCCATCTCTCACCATCTATTGATATTACAATACTGCTGACTATAATTCCCTATGTTGTCCCATTTATCCTCATGACTTCTTCTTTCCCTAACTAGAAGCCTGTATCTCCCACTCCCCTTTTCCCTTTTTGCATGTCACTTCCCCCTCTTCCCCTCAAGGAACTATCTCTTTGTTCTCTGTATTTACGGGTCTAGTTCTACTTTTTGTTTGTTTGTTTATTCACTTGTTCCATTCTTTAGATTCCACATATAAGTGAAATCATATGATATTTGTCTTTGTCTGATTTACTTCACATATCATGCTTATGTGGTCAATTAGTGTATGACAAAGAAGAAAAGAATATACCACAGGAAAAAAAGAGTCTCTTCAATAAATGATGCTGGGAAAACTGGACAGCTATGTGCAAAAGAATGAATGTGTGCCGTTCTCTTACAGCATACACAAAAATAAACTCAAAATGGATTAAAACCTAAATGTAAGACATAAAACTGTAAAACTCCTAGAAGAAAACACAGGCAGTAATTTTTTTGACATTAATCCTGGTAACATTTTTCTAGACATGTCTCCTGAGGCAAGGGAAACAAAAGGAAAAATAAACTATTGAGACTACACCAAAATAGAAAGCTTCTGCACAGTGCAGGAAACAAACAACAAAAATACTAAAAGACAATCTATTGCATAAGAAAAGATATTTTCAAATGACATATCTGATAAAGGGTTAGTATCCAAAATACGTAAAGAACTTACACAACTGAACACACAAACAAAACCAAATAATCCAATTAAAAACAGGAAGAAAATATGAACAGACATTTCTCCAAAGAAGAAATACAGATGGCCAATAGACACATGAACATATAATCAACATCATTAATCATCAGTGAAATGCAAGTCAAAACCACCATGAGATATCACCTTATACCCTTTAGAATGGCTAGAAATAAAAAGACAATAATTAACAGGTATTGTGAGGATGCAGAGAAAAAGGAACACACGTGCACTGTTGATGGTATAGCCACTGTTGAAAACAGTGTAGAGGTGCCTTTAAAAATTAAAAAAGCCATAAAATCCAGTAATTCCACTATTGGATATTTACTCAAAGAATATGGAAACATTAATTTGAAAAGATATATGAACTCTTATGTTTATTCCAGCATTATTTACAATAGCCAAGATATGAAAGCAGATGGAGTGTCCACTGATAGATGAAAGATAAAGAAGATTTGGTGTGGGTGTGCGTGTGTGTATATAGTACTATTCAGTCATAAAAAGGACATTATCTTGCCATTTGTAACAACAAACTTAACATTATGCTTAGTAGAATATTGCCTATTTTTTTTAAAGATTTTATTTATTTATTTGACAGAGAGAGATCACAAGTAGGCAGAGAAGCAGGCAGAGAGAGAGAGGAGGAAGCAGGCTCCCCACTGAGCAGAGAGCCCAATGTGGGGCTCGATCCCAGGACCCTGAGATCATGACCTGAGCCAAAGGCAGAGGCTTTAACCCACTGAACCACCTAGGTGCCCCAGTAGAATATTGTCTTAATTAGTAGATTATCTTAGTATAATATTAGAATAGTAGAATAAAAAGGATGTTCTCTTGCCATTTGCAACAACAAATCTAACATTATGTTTAGTAGAATATTGTCTTAAATATATCTTTGTATTATATAGTGCCAGCCTTCTAAAATTTGGAAAACTAGAAAAAATATCTGCCAGAGGTCAAATTTATCAGGGATTTATTACATTTATAGATTGTTTCTATAAAGGGGATGACTTAGGAAGGAAAGGCACATGATTTTTTTTTCCAGTTTATTGAGTTATAATTGACATACAACACTGTGTTGGTATGGTATACAACACAATGATTTGATATTTGTGTATATAGTGAAATTATTATAATAAATTTAGTTAACATCCATCATTTCATAGTTACATTTTTTTCCTCTTGTGATGAGAAATTTTTTTTTAATATTTAATTAATTAATTTATTTATTTATTTTATTTCCAGCATAACAGTATTCATTATTTTTGCACCACACCCCGTGCTCCATGCAATCCGTGCCCTCTATAATACCCACCACCTGGTACCCCAACCTCCCACCCCCCCGTCCCTTCAAAACCCTCAGATTGTTTTTCAGAGTCCATAGTCTCTCATGGTTCACCTCCCCTTCCAATTTCCCCCAACTCCCTTCTCCACTCTAAGTCCCCATTTTAAGATATACTTTAAGAAATTAAGAAAACAATCCTATTTACAACTGGGCCAAAAAATATAAAATATTTGGGAATAAACTTAGCCAAATAGGTGAAAGATCTCCCCCGAAAACTATAAAACATTGATGAAAAACATTGAAGATGACACAAAGAAACAGAAATTTCACATTCATGAGTTGGAAGGATAAATATTGTTAAAATATCTATACTACCCAAAGTCATCTACAGATTAATTACAATCTCTATCAAAATATCAAGAGTATTTTTCACAGGATGAGAACAAATAATCCTAAAATTCATAAAGAAGCACAAAAGCCACTGAATAGTCAAAACAATCTCAAAAAAGAACAACAAAACTGGAGGTATCACAATTCCAGACTTCAAATTATATTACAAAGCAATAGTAATCAAAATAGGATGATGCTGGCACAAAAACAGACACATAGACCAATAGAACAAAAATAGAAAACCCAGAAATAAAAGCACAATTATATCAGCTAATCTTCAACAAATATGGAAAGAATATGCAATGGGAAAAATACAGTCTCCTCCACAAATGGTATTGGGAAAACTGGATAACTACATGCAAAAGAATGAAACTGGACCCCTTTCTTGTTTTTTTTTTTTTTTTTAAGATTTTATTTATTTATTAGACAGAGAGACAGGCAGAGAGAGAGAGAGAGAGGAAAGCAGGCTCTCCACTCAGCAGAGAGCCCGATGCGGGACTCAATCCCAGGACCCTGAGACCATGACCTGAGCTGAAGGCAGCGGCTTAACCCACTGAGCCACCCAGGCGCCCCACTGGACCCCTTTCTGACACCATAACGAAATAAACTCAAAATGGATTAAAGACCTAAAGGTAAGAGCTGAAACCATAAAAATCCTAGAAGAGAGCACATGCAATAATTTCTCTGACTTTGGCCATAGTAACATTTTTCTAGATGGGTAGCTGAGGCAAGGGAAACAAAACAAAAATAAATTATTCAGACTATATCAAAATAAAAACCTTTTGCCTAGCAAAGGCAACAACGACAAAATTACAAGATAACCTACTAAGTGGGAGAAGATATTTGCAAATGACATAGGTTAGTATCCAAAAAATATAAAGAACTTATACAACTCAACACACAAAAAAAATTCAAACAATCTAGTTAAAAAAGTCAGAAGACTTGCATAGACATTTCTCCAAAGACACAGATGGCTAAGAGACACATGAAAGATGCTCGACAGCACTCACCATTCAGGAAATGTGAATCGATACCATGAGGTATCACCACATTCCTGTCAGAATGGCTAAAACCAGAAACAGAAGATACAAGTGTTAGCAGGATGTGGTAGAAAAGGAAGCCTCTTGCACTGTCGGTGGGAATACAGTTGGTGCAGGCACTATGGAAAACACTATGGATCTTCCTCAAAAAGTTAAAAATAGAACTACCCTATAATCCAGTAATTGCACTACTGGGTATTTACACAAAAAATACAAAAGTAGTAATTCAAAGGGACACATGCACCCCTATGTTATAGCACCATTATTTACAATAGCCAAATTATGGAAGTTGCTTAATTGTTGTATATGTACCAAAAGGTGGGGGGGGTGTGTGTATGTGTAAAACATTATTCATTATTCAGCTATAAAGAGGAATGAAATCTTGGTATTTGCAGCAACATGAATGGAGCTAGAGTGTATAATGCTAAGTAAAATAAGTCAGTCAGACAAAGACAAATACCATATGATTTCACATATGATTTCACTCATATGTAGAACTTAAGAAACAAAACGAATGAGCCAAGTTGGGGGGAAAGACACAGACAAACCAAGAAACAGACTTAATTACAGAGAATAAACTGATGGTTACTAGAGGGGAGGTGAGTGGGGATATGGGTGAAATTGGTGATGAGGACTAAAGAGTACACTTATCATGATGAGCACTGAGTAATGCACAGAATTGTTGGATCACTATATTGTACATGTGAAATTAATATTACAATATATGTTAACTAACTGGAATTTAAGAATGCTCAATGGAAAAAAGTCACTTCAACAAATGGCATTGGGAAAATTGGACAGCCACATGCAGAAGAATGAAATTGGACCATTTCCTTACACCACACCACACACAAAAATAGACTCAAAATGGATGAAAGACCTCAATGTGAGACAGGAATCCTTCAGAATCCTTGAAGAGAACACAGACAGCAACCTCTTCCACCTCAGTCACAGCAATTTCTTCCTAGAAATATCATCAAAGGCAAGGGAAGCAAGGGCAAAAATAAACTATGGGGACTTCATCAAGATCAAAAGTTTTTGCACAGAAAAGGAAACAGTCAATAAAATGGAAAGACAGCTGATAGAAGGAGAGAAGATATTTGCAAATGACTTATTAAATAAAGAGCTAGTGTCCAAAATCTATAAAGAACTCATCAAACTCAACTCTCAAAGAACAAATAATCTGATCAAGAAATGGGCAGAAGACAACCAAATGGCCTACAAACACATGAAAAAGAGCTCCACATCACTGGGCATCAAGGAAATACAAATCAAAAGCACAGTGAGATACCACCTCACACCAGTCAGAATGGCTAAAATTAACAGTCAGGAAACAATAGGTGTTGGCAAGGATATGGAAAAAGGGGAACCCTCCTACACTGTTGGTAGAAATGCAAGCTGGTGCAGCCACTCTGGAAGACAATATGGAGTTTCCTCAAAAAGTTGAAAATAGAGCTACCCTATGACCCAGCAATCACATTATGGGTATTTATCCTAAAGATACAAATGTAATGATCCAAAGGGGCATGTGTTTATGACACCAATGTTCACAAATATCCAAACTATGGAAAAAGACTAGATGTTCATTAACAGATAAATGGATAAAGAAGATATATATCTATATATCTATATAGATATACACATATATACATATACACACATACATATACAAATATATACATATACATACACACATATACGTATACACACATATACATACACACACATTATACATACACATACATGCAATAGAATACTATGCGCCATCAAAACCCCCACATCTTGCCATTTGCAATGACGTGGATAGGACTAGAGGGTATTATGCTAAGTGAAATAACTCAATCCAAGAAAGGCAATTATCATATGATCTCATTGATATAAGGAATTTGAGAATCAAGACAGAGGATCATAGGGGAAGGGAGGGAAAAATGAAACAAGATAAAACCAGAGAGGGAGAAAAACTATAAGACTCCTAATCTCAGGAAACAAACTGAGGGTTGCTGGAAGGGAGGGGGAGTGGGTGCGATGTGGTGGCTGAGTGGTGGACACTGGGGAGGGTATGTATTATGGTGAGTGCTGTGAATTGTGTAAGATCGATGAATCACAGGCCTGTGCCCCTGAAACAAATTATACATTATATGTTAATAAAAAAAAATTGGAAGAAAAAAAATGACACTGAAGAAAGATCTCCTCTCCTACCAACTTTCAAATATACAATACAGTATTATTAACAGCAGTCACCATGCTGTACCTTACATACCTAGAATTTACTTACCTTAAAACTCAAAGTTTGTTCATGTGACCACCTTTACTAATTTTGACCACCCATCTCAACTCCCACTTCTGTAAACGATCAGTCTGTTCCTCTGTATCTATGAGTTCATTTTTTTCTTAAGATTCCTAAAATTGGAATATATTTTGAATTTTATGATTAAGTATAAGAAAGTATGCATATGCTTATATACATATATTCCATACATTCCATTCAACAATTAAAAGTTAACCAGCCTTCTTGTAACCCTCAAACTAAGAATAAAAATGCATAAGCCAGGCATATTATCTACTAGAGAATATCTGGAGAAATTATTTTTGAAATATTTTAACATATAATCCCAAATCTTGGGTCTCATTTAAAAATATGAGTGTATCACATGTGTGAATTTTAAGTGAATTTATACATTTCTTTTCTCTCTGAATAAGCATTTAGAGATACTATAAAGTACTTGAAGAAATTCACATTCAAAAAGTCTAGCAGCTGAGGTTCTTTGAGATTACTTTTTATTTCCAATGAACTACTGAACAGGACAGGTGATTTTATGTACCCGTAAGATTAGTGTTATCTACACTTTATGCAAGCATATTTGAGACTCTTTTTTTTAAAGTTTTTTTTTTTTTTTTTTTTTAATTAGAGAGATAGAGAGCACAAGTAGGCAGAGCATCAGGCAGAGGGAGCAGGAGAAGTAGGCTCTCCACTGAGTGGGAAGCCCAATGTGGGGCTTGATCCCAGGACCCTGGGATCATGACCCGAGCTGAAGGCAGCTGCTTAACCAACTGAGCCATCCATGTGCCCCAAGACTTTTTCTATACTAATCTATTTTGGGGGTGATTTTTTTTATTAAATTCATACTTGAAGGAAAGTATTAAATATTTATACTAAATAAAATTAGTCAGCCACTATTATATTCTGTTAATTTGAATATTTACAATATCCTAAAGCTATGGGCTGACCTTATTTGCATAATTATTTAATTGAAATACGGCTTGCATGTAAAGTGAATATATTTTATATATTGCATATGCTATATGTAGCATCTTCTCAACAAAGTTGACTTAAAAATTTTACTTTAGCTTTTGGACAAATATTTAAAATAATTTTAAAAAATATTTTTTTTTTAAAGATTTTATTTATTTATTTGACAGAGAGAAATCACAAGTAGTCGGAGAGGCAGGCAGAGAGAGAGAGAGAGGGAAGCAGGCCTCCTGCTGAGCAGAGAGCCCGATGCAGGACTCGATCCCAGGACCCCGAGATCATGACCTGAGCCGAAGGCAGCGGCTTAACCCACTGAGCCACCCAGGCGCCCCTTAAAAAATAATTTTATCTCCCACCCAAGTACTAACCAGGCCCAACCCTGCTTAGTTTCTGAGATCAGGCAAGACTCATACCCCCAAAACAAACAATACATTTTTGTTAATAATAATAAAAATAAATATTTCTTTAAAAAAATTCATCTTGGGGCACCTGGGTGGCTCAGTGGGTTAAAGCTTCTGTCTTCGGCTCAGGTCATGACCAGGGCTCTGGGATCCAGCCCCTCATTGGGCTCTCTGCCAGCGGGGAGCCTGCTTCCCCCTCTCTCTCTGTCTGCCTCTCTGCCTACTTGTGATCTCTGTCTGTCAAATAAATAAATTAAATCTTTTAAAAAAATTCATCTTTTCAAGTAATTGAAAACCTCTAAAATATGACTAAAACCTGATTTATAAAAATGATTCACTTGGGGTAACGGTGTGGCTCAGTTGCTGGGCCTCTGCCTTCCGGTCGGTCAAGCCCTGCTTCGGGCTCCCTGCTCAGTGGGAAGCCTGTTTCTCCCTCTCCCAGTCCCCCTGCTTCTGTTCCCTCCATCACTCTTCTGTCAAATAAATAAATAAAATATTTTTAAAAAAATGACTCACTTACTATTTTAATCCAGTACCTACTGAAATACTATTACCTATTGTCTTTGTTAGTAAATAACATAAATTGTCCTTAAGATAATTGAACAATATTAATAAAGAGGTAGGAAGGTTAATATATAAAAGCTTCCTGATTAATGGCATTTGAATTGACTGAATGTGTGGTGGTGAAGAAAACACATGATTATGAATATGATTTGGTGTCACATTTTGATTCTTGCTAAGGCACGCAGTTTTACCCAGCACTGCCTTAGTACCATGAGTGAAAATAACAGGATAATGAACAAAGCAAATAACTTCTTAGTTTTTTTTTTTTTTTTTAAAGACAAAACAAAACAAAATCCTTGCAGACACTCTGAAAAAGTCTCAGGGACCCTTTGGGGGTCTGTGGACTATACTCTGAAAACCAATGGCCCAACGCTCATATACATCAATTAAAAATTAGAACTCAGGGCTCCTAACACACAGCCTAGAAATTGTTCCCACCATATATAATACAATCTCCTTACCTTCCCTTTGAATCAAAGTAGAAAAGTTTAGACAAGCTTCCTCCTTTCTTTTGGAGTTCCCTTTATGACATAGACTACTTTCTTTCTAATTTATTAATTATATTAATCATGTAATTCCTGAATTGGCCAACTTTCCCTCTTGATGTGTCAAGTTAAAGTACTAGGAATTATTAGATTGCTTTCCCCAGACAAAGCCTGATTCTGTAGGCTCAGAAATTTTATTTTTGATGCTCAAAGCTGAGCACTCATCTTCTCTTTAACCTTTGAATTCTCTTTGTAAGAATCGGGAGCCCCCCTAAAGCAAATAGTTGTCTCTGTCAAAATGAGGAAAAAAATGCATAAAAGTAAAAAAGTAAATCCAAATGGATAAGCACAATTATATAATTGTAAATAATAGAATCTCTGGGCTATACACGTAAATCCTATGCCAGAGCATAGCAAATGACTGCACACTTTGCCTTGTTCTTTACATGGTATCTCCTGCTAAATAAGCAACAGCTTTCTATTCCTGCTTCAGATAATGATTTCCATGTTACCCATTAACATATCCTAATCATTTTTTACCCCAACTTTTTAAAGTGCCTACCTTTTGATTTTTTTTGACATTATCACATGTATTTTCTAACTCTATGTTTTCTTCCCCTACTCAACTTGCTATAAAGGTTTCTTCACAGTTCTTTCCTTCAAGATAGCATCTTAAAAGTGAGATTTCTGGTGGAGCCTGGATGGCTCAGTTGTTAAGCCTCTGCCTTAGGCTCAGGTCATGATCTCAGGGTCCTAGGTTCAAACCCCACATCGATGAGCAGGAAGCCTAGCAGGAAGCCTGATTCTCCCTCTCCCACTCCCCCTGCTTATGTTCCCTCTCTTGCTGTGTCTCTCTCTGTCAAATAAAGAAATGAAATCTTCAAAATAATGAGATTTTTTTCAGAGTTTTCAGAGATCACTTTTAAAATATGAATTCTAAGTTACAATTTTTCTTACCAGTCCTTTTACTTTCAGGCACTAATACCAAGATTGCTGCTAAGTTCATATATCAAATATTGTTAAAGTTGTTTTCTTTCTTTTTTTTAGTTCTACAGCTATATTCTCAAAGAAAAAACCTCAAAGCATAGCCCACGCTGATTTTTGTTTCAAAAGGGTTATTGTGCAGATACTCAAGAAACATTTTAGTTTTTAAGAAAGTCCACCAAGCAGTTTTCTTTTTAAAACTCAGAAAGTTTACGCTATCATTTTTATAGTAAAATCTAGTGGGCTTTAGACACACAACTCAAGTATTTATCTATGCTGTACACTCAACTTCTGGGGTATTTCATCAAGAATAATACAAGCAGTTGAAACTTTTATTGATTTTTCATTGGCTTTTGACTCTGTGGGCAGAAACTAGTTACTACCTAATCTATACTAACTCAATATAAAATGCTGGCTAATAACACATAGCTCAATCCTGAATTTCAATAACGCTTTTAGTTTCAGGGATAATAGAGCAACTGATCTTCAACTCAGTTCTGAGAAAACAAATAAATATTTTAGTGGAGAAAAGAGAGATATGCCACACCCCTACCAATCTCTCTCTCTTCTATCCATATTATTTAAAATCACTTTGGATCCCATAAATAATGTATGCTTTCACCTTCATGAACCACAAGACTTCTCAAATAAGAATGACTGCCATCCAGAATACTGGGGAAGGAATTACGGAACTGTAGATAAAGCACAAGAAATTAACTTTAAAAACATACTTCATATGCGAATCAAATTAGATCACCTCAAATAGTAAGATTGCTTTGTTTTGTTTTCTAAGTTGTCATGGAACTCAATTTCAATCAATACATTTTAGGACTGGTACAATTGACTAGGAAGTTCTTTCTCAAAACTTTATATCTAAATATTGCATTATTAAAAGTCTACTATGATAAAAGTAAAGAACTAATGAAAACTAGCATGAAAAAGGCCCAAACAAAAATTATCTTGGCTGGCATGTAAACTTTGTGAACTATATGAATATTTTCATTTTTATTGACATGAATCATGACATTTTTCTTGAAGAAAAATGCTGACTTTATTCACGTGGATACAGAGAGAAGATGTTGCTTCTTGAATCATATTTACATGAAGATAAGAAAGCTCATGACCTATTCATGAGCTTTTGTTAGATACCTTAGATTTTTTCTTAGATACCTCAGATTTAAGGAACAACACTTAAAGGTACTCACATACATATACCCTAGCATTCTAAGTTTTCTATAGTTATCTATGATCACTGATTAACAAAGAATCCCAGGACTTTGAACTCTTACTACAAAATCAATTTTAAATTGTCTGCTAAATAGGCTGTTGTCTAAGAATTCCTGAGAGAAATGATATCTAAAATTGCTTAGGGGCTTGTAGGTGGCTCAGCTGATTAAGCACCTGCCTTGGGCTCAGGTCATGGTCTCATATCCTGGGATCAAGCCCCACATCAGGGTTCCCTGCTCAGTGGGGAGTCTGCTTCTCCTTCTCCCTGTCCACTCCCCACATTGTGCTCTCTCTCTCTCTCTCTAACTTAATCTCAAATAAATAAAATTTGTAAAAAATTGCTTAGAAAAAGACATGCAAGTCACCCAGAAGTAAGGCACATTAGGTCTTGAATATATTGTCACATATTAACTTAAATCTTTTTAGAATTGTCTGTATGGTATTGCATTTCAGCATGGTTACTTTGACCTTTGTGAAAAGACACTTGGGCAATACCCTATGTGTTTTTAGAAAAAAAAATGTTCTTGCCATTTTTGTATCATTTTCATAATCACCACAAGAAAAATTTGTGCCATAAATTAGCCCTAAAAACCCCACGACAAGTAAAAACAGAAACAAAAACAAGCCTTGATAACCTCGATTTTTTATTGTATTTATTTATAATAATGAGATCATATAATAAAATGGTAGCATTAATAAGTAGCAAATACCAAATATATGCCAGACCATAATTGTTGCAAGAATTATGGTATTGCAACAATTCTGCAACAATTCTGGCAACAATTCTGCGGGCTAGGAATTCCACATGATAAAACAGAATTTCACATGGACTGTTAAAAATTTTTTTATATCTCTCTACTTCTATTACTAGAGAGCTGGGCTATATTTAAAATTATCTAAGGGCGCCTGGGTGGCTCAGTGAGTTAAGAGTCTACCTTTGGCTCAGGTCATGATCTCAGGCTCCTGGAATTTAGTCCCACATCAGGCCCTTCCTGCTCAGCAAGAAGCCTGCTTCTATTTCCTTCTGCCCATCCCATCTGCTTGTGCTCTCCCTCTCTCTCAAATAAATAAGTAAAATCTTTAAAAAATAAAATCATCTATAGTAGCCATTGATGCTTTATTACCTGCATATTTTAAAATAAAAAACATATTGCTTTCATTATATGATAGGCACTGTTATAAGCTTGTATAGATTAATTTCTCTATATATTGTTGTATATTTTCTTTGTGTGTATTATTTAAGTCTCACTCTAAGCTATGAGACTTTATAAATAAACAGCTGCCAAAATTTCCCAAGTCATATAGACACCAGTTGTGACATTGTGATTCAATCCCAGGCCATCGGTCTTGAGTCATTGCTTTAATCATTAGCAATATTGCCTTTGTCATTTGTATTTTCCTTTACTTCTTCTTGATATGGTATGTTATTTGTATTTTCTCCAGTTAAATCCCTAATTTGCTTACTACTTACATTTTGTCCTTGGAGTCCACTTCATCTCTAAATTGTGTTATAAATACTTTAAATCTAGACTGATAATCTATCCAAGAGATGGATGCTTAAGTAGGTAAAGTTAAACTTGTAATATTTACAATACACTGTAATGTTTTTAAAACCCACATAATGATATAAATATTTATAATACATATATATGTTTTATATGCCTTCCAGGAACTTAAACTTGGCAAAATTAGAGGGCAAAAGCCAGGAATGGCCAGCAATCCCTGTACCGACTGATGGATGAAAAGATTACTCCAAAGTTTGCTGTGAAAGAGAGAAGGCAAGGAGGTCAAGGCTCAGAGAGGAGGACCCTTTAGTCTTCCTTTCTCCCGCTTTTTCTTCTTTTTAAAATCTTTCTTATTTGATAGAGAGTCACAAAGAGAGAGGGAACACCAGTAGGGGAAGAGGAAGAGAGAGAAGAAGCAGGCTTCCCACCCAGCAGAGAGCTGGATGCTGGGCTTGTTTCTAGGACCTTGAGACCATGACCTGAGCCAAAGACAGATGCTTAACGACTGAGCCACCCAGGAGCGCCTTTGGTCCCACTTTTTTTTTTTTTTTAATTTTATTTATTTATTTGACAGACATAGATCACAAGTAGAGAGGGGGAGAGAGGGAAGCAGGCTCACTGCCGAGCAGAGAGCCCGATGCGGGGCTCGAATCCAGGACCCTGAGATCATGACCTGAGCCAACAGCAGAGGCTTAACCCACTGAGCCACCCAGGAGCACCTTTGGTCCCACTTTTTTGGTCCACTGTTTCTCAAGCACGTGATGTGTGACAAGGGGTCTTAAAGAAACTAAGAGGATCTATTTATGGGAAATATAAAATACGCTCATCTGCATGGTCTATTAAACATAGCCTAAGGGACAATGCAGAGATCTCCTGGACCACAGGGTGGCTGTTTGGTTAAGAAAGCCTGGAGGAAGGCAATTCCCCTTAGCCTTCCAGGCAGGCCTCAGCCTTCCAAAGGAGGCCGACTCCCTTCTCCCACGCCTTCTTCAGCCCCCAGCAGCCTCTGTGTTACATTTTAGCAAGCCAAGTATTATGCTCTACATTAACCCCCAAAGGCAAACCACTCAAATTGTTTTTTATACAGATAGTTCAGAAAATTCATCAAATAACTTGACATTCAAAAAATTGGGCACAGATGTGCAATGCTGTCTTTCTTTTTTTTTTTAATTTACAAAGCTCAAGATTGCAATTCTTAACACAACACATAAACTTAATGCAGTTCTTGTATTCTGTCAAATAGCTTATTTTTTTTGCCACTGATAGCACTGATAAGTAGAGTATTGTTGTAAAATTTGGGGATGGAGAGGTGTTATCCAAATTTGTCACTTTTTCACATTACCACTTTGATTACAATTCATGAAACAGTGGGAGTTTAGGGAGAAAAATCAGGAAAGGACTTTTCTAATTCTCTTCTAAAGGACTCACTGAAAAAGCTGGAAAAAAAAAAAAAACCCTGCAATCCGTCTAATAGTGCAGTCATTTATAAAAGCAGGAGGCTCATGCTGGCAGATGTTAGAAAAGTTAAAAGAGGTAAGTAATTATAGATAAAAGAATTTGCTGTTAAAGAGAGTTACCTGCCCCTCTCCCTGGCTAGGAACTTAGATTGCAGGCCTTGGTCAGTTTAATTCTCCACTTAACCTTGGACATTTTGATAATGGACAACTCACTGAACCATTCTTCATCTACACCCACACAATCCAAGTTCCCTACCTATAGAATTTATCTGACTTCAAACAATATTGACTAGTCTCAGCAAATGCCTTTGATAATGACTGGTTGATATAAATGAGGTCAAAGAAGTACAAGAACTTAGACCTTTGGAGGTACTGTGTTAATAATATCTAGTTTTTGAAATAAATATGCCTGCCTTAAATCCTTACACTGTAAATTTACAATATATGGTCTAGGTTATAGCACTGGCGAGAAATGGAGGAAGGACTGCTTATTCTCTGAATACAATTCTTCATAACCTTACTGTTCTACCACTAAGCCTTTATCACTTAAATCTCTCAAATCTGGTGTTTACTTAGATAAATTTCAAAAAGTCACAGCAAAATCACATATTTCAATAATTAATCTTCATCTTTCCAACTCAAACTGTCTAAGAATTCTACTTCTAATTCTAAGAAGTCTACAATGACATGATTTTAAACAAAAAGAAGTAAAAAAATGCAGGGATTCATATATGGAACTTGGTTTATTACAAATCATTTCCATTCAACTTTAACATTCATTAGAGAAGGCCAGGTACAATTCTGTTTGGTCCTACAAACTGGGTTATTATTTCAGCCTTGCTTTAATAAGAAGAAAAAAATTCCCGTGTTTCTGTGGGACTTAATTATTAATATTTTATTTGTATTGCTTGAACTATAAAACTTGAGCATCACTTGATAAATGAGATCAATTATAATCTATACTAACTAGAAATAAAATGGTGGTAGAAATGAAAATAATTGCAGTGCTATAATTTTATTATCACTAACCACTGACCATGCTGTGAGTTGATTCTATCAGCTTTTCATATGGATCCATGGTTACCAGTTGTGATCACCTTTCCCCATAATGAGTAGCAAGGTTTCAACTAAATTAATAAATTAACCATGTAAATATATGAATGTATTATCCTATATTTCATAGTATATTGTTACAAGGTTGTGGGGAGAATTAAGTGTTATTAGCAGATGACATATAGGGAGGATTCAGAAACAGTTGTTTAATATTCAAAAACACTGACACATTGTCTTTTCATCTTTAAAGAAAGTGCAGAATAGTTTTGCTTTGGGAAAATACAAAAAGTAGATGAACTTTTAAAGCATAGCCCACAGGACATGTATTATCCTGGGAAATTCCACATAATAAAATTTGTTGAGAGTTAATAAACAAAATTCAACAAATGGTGACAGAACCAGGTGGTTAGCAAAGTACAGTAGGTTAGGCATATATATGGCCAATGGGAATAGGCTAAAAGGAGAAGAAAAATGTTTTTCTGGTGGTTTGTGCTAGATGATATAGGTTTAGGATATAAATTGAGTCTTCTAAAGACCGTCAGTGTATGATATTATTTTACATTAATTTATATAAAGCACATTCCCCAATGTATTATGTATTTAAAAGCTAATTTTATATATCCGTTTTCAAAAGAGATCACTTTCACATTTCCCAATTTTCAATGAAATAAGATACAAACTGAGTGAATGAGTAGATACAAATGAACTGAAATTATTCAAATGAGACAATGCCAGCTATATACTAATTAGGAAAATTTGTGTCATTACTAGAAAGCTAAATTTAGTTTAAAAGGCTTTTTATAAATTTAAGTTAGGTTGAAATATATCTTAAGATACTGCAAAGAGGATGGGGAAAAAATCTGTGTTGTACGTTTTTGCAAAACTCCTGAAGTCTCACAGTAGATTATGAGTTGGCTTATGCAGCCATTAAGTGTTGGTAGGCCAATCAATAGGCATTGCAGAATCAACATGGTGGGTTGATCCAGGGCATAGGAAATTAGAAAACATAAAGTGGGGTCTGATTGGTTATGATCAGCTAAGAGGACTGGAGCAAAACAGTGAAGCAAAAAATGAACGGCAGAGGTGGAGAGCTGGAAGCAGAGAAGGGAGTTGGTTATTACCAAACATTAATTCTCATTGTATTTACAATCATTGTGTCTTTCCTCTGAGTCTCTGCCAAGCTCTTGATTCGTATTAACTTAAAATAGCAATCAATGTGCATTCTTTTCAGAAAACATCTAAAATGCTCAGTGAAATGTCAAGAGTATGTCAAAGTGATGTGCTGGGAGTATACCAGATGTGGACCAAGACAGGCCCAGAAGCACAGGATAGTGTCCCTGTTTAGCACCTACTCTCTCTGATATCTCCAGATCTCAAACAACCTCTCTAACACTTGACTTTGTTATTTGTGAAATAATGATATTCATCCCTTTGCCACAGGATTATTTGGGGATTAATAATATCATGCATACAAACTCAAGAAATGTTTGTGAATAATCATGTTAATTACCATAGAATATGATAAATACACTATTTCATTTCTTCTTGTTACATGAAGAAGTCAGTTTTTAAGCTTAAAAAATGTCTTTAAAGTTTGTTTTATCAAGAAAGTTAGCATATGTCATGAATTACAAACCATAGTACTTATATTTAAATCAATATCTCCTTGATAGGGTAAAATTAAACCCAGTTTGTATCTGCCTAATCACAGATTTCAGAGTAGAGGAATTTGCATTAATCATATTTAACTGTTTTGAATTTAAATAAAGGCTTATGCAAAGTCATGAGCTCAAGGTTGTTTAAAATAACTAATTCAATGATATTAATGTTTATTTCCCAGACATTCTGTGACACTGATGTTCCACAAACCCATATACCTTAAAATTTATTCGTGCATATTTTCAACTCTACAGTTTACTGAAGTGGGTATGCTAAATTATGTTATTTCCATCCTAAGTGTTGCTCTGTGAAATGAATATGGTGCATAATTATGGAAATGACACTGGTAATTAGCTTGGAGTAGCAGCAAAGCCTACATAAATTAATTTCTAATATATGGTTCAACTCAAAGAATGTTTTCAATAACACTTTGACATTTATTTCCTTATTTATTATATTATTTAAGTGGACAAATGTACTTTATAATCAAGAAATTATAGGTATAACTAATGTGTTGATCCTGAAAACAGATAAGCCAAGTCTAGAAACCTTTCTTTACCTTTATAGTCAACACTTTCTCAAATGTTGCACTTTTCAGAAAATTACTCAAAGTTTACTTGTATATAATTGGCTTTATTAAGTAGTGCATTTTTGTTTGGTGATTAACTCAACACAAAACAGACAAAATTAAATGTGGGTAGATGATACCAAAATATCTTAATCTAATAATTTATTGGTTTTCTTTGGGGCAACTATATTTTCTTTAACAAGGTTTTAACGTGCTTTTGCTCTTCCTATTTTGTTGTTAAAATCCTGTCATAGTAGAATTTATCTGCTAATTAGAACCAGCAGAGCCTAATTAGTTTTCTCTAATATTTCTTTGTGAAGGACACTATTTTGTGCTGGAGTAATCATTACTCTTTTTTTTTTCTTTTTAATGAAATTGGAGATATTAATTATAACAAAAACTTCATGATGTTACTTATCAAGGGACAGGCATGTGTAAATCAAAACACACGTTGATTCCAGGTTTCAAGACCATTTCAGAAATGTCAGTTTAGGCAAAGGCTAAAGTTCCTGTACTTCACAGTAGGCAATGACGTTACTGAAAAAATGGCCACAACAAGTTTCAGGTCCTCCCACAAAGATAAGAATGTGAAATCCCCACCCTTGACCAGCCTTGTCACTTGTTTTGACCATTAGGATGCAATAGAAATAACTTTAAACAAGCTCTTAATTTAGGTCTCCCAAAACTTGCATATTTCTCTCTTGTTGCTTTTGGAATCCATTTATCATGTGAAGATACGTGAACGGGTATGCTGGGTGATGAGTAGCATGAGTGTAATTTCCTTTGTCATCCCACCCAACTTCTACACTTGAGAATGAGACCAACTGAAACAAGCCATTTCCAGCCAATCTGCCAACTCCCAAGAGAAACACAATAAAAACCAGCTCAGATCTGCTGAACTTGGTCCATACCAGAGTAACACAATAATGGGAACTGCAATCTTAATAAATGGCCGTAGTTCTAAGCTACTCAAATTTAGGATGTTTGATGCCTCAGCAATTGGTAACTCATAGAGAAACTGTTCCTGGTAGTGGGATGCTGCCATTAAAAATAAATAAATAAATAAATAAATAAATAAATAAATAAATAAAACCTGTGGCATTTCTTTTGGGAGAAGGTGGCAGATATTCCATTTTCTAGTCTGTTGTCACAATTACTCACATCACTGTTTTTTCAGCCTCTGGTAATCATTGGCTTGCTATCAGCCTTTGCTAATAGCTCTCTCAATGCTTTTCCAGTTTATGCTTCCTCATGCTAGATAATAGTGGAAATTTTAATAGCCAAAGTCTCCTGTGTGGTGACTTGGAAAACAACCAGTGTATCCAAGGACTATTCGCATCTAGCTAAGGAGATCACCAGATCAAATGCTGCAAGTTAACTGTTTGGTTTTATTAACGGTGAATGAGAAATACCAGCAAGAAGAAGGAGGTAAAGAAGGAACCTGTCAGCTTTCAAGCAATACAGAGACAGGCTTTGCTAGGCTCGAAAAGTAAAATTGGGATGCAAGTCACCACCAGTCTTCTCAGTTCGTAAAATATGCTCAAAGTGAAAAAGGCCTGGAGCCAAAGATAAAATCAACAGTATGGCTGGAAGACCCTTAAGAGTTCTGAAAGATTTAAGCCAGGGCTTAGTAGAACAGGTCCAAGAAAAAAAAA
This sequence comes from Mustela erminea, assembly GCF_009829155.1. Lineage (NCBI taxonomy): Eukaryota > Metazoa > Chordata > Mammalia > Carnivora > Mustelidae > Mustela > Mustela erminea. Next base: position 36,538,770 of record NC_045628.1, on the reverse strand, counting down.
AAACAAAAACAAAAACCTAGACAAAAGATGCTCAAAGAATCTTATGTGGAGTGTTTTGTGGTGATCTGACAAACCACTCAAAAGTGAGAAAAGTCTGGGAAAGAATTGTGAGTATGACCTTTGTCACAAGAAGTGATGACATTTCTGTTACATGGAAATTCCACAAACATTGTATGGACGTTGCATCAGAAAAAAAAACAAAATAGGCCATTATTGGGCTAAGAGGAATTGTGATTGCTCAAATTACCAAAACACCTGGATTCTTAACTTTTTACAGGGTAAGAAAGCTACTTAACTGTTAGCAGCATTTTTGATAGGGGGAAAAAAGTCTATTTCAGAAGATAAGGTTCTGAGAGAACTGAGACTATGTTGAGAGAGAACAGTGTCATGGGGAAGAGCTCTCAGGAAGCAGAACCAGACCCTTTCTCAGAAAGGGCTTGGAAACATTTGCCCTGGGGGACCAGTGGCTGCACTGTTCCTACTGTTCTCTTTTGGAATCAAAGTGTATAGAGTTCACATGTATCTGGCCTCTGATAGCTCTATAGTAATATCCCAAAAGTCTGGAACTCTGGTATTTACCTTTGGTCAACACAGGGAAGAAACTTACTAGAGAATGGCTTATGGCACATTATTTGAAATTTAAAAATTCCCTGTCGTGGAGGGCATGGGTTGTCAACTTTACTATTGAAAATACATCCTTAACACCTGGGTTTAACTGGTTTTAGAGCAGGTTTTAGCTATCTTACCAGTAGGTTATGAAAGATTTCTCAGTACACTTGAGCCTTTGGCTCCTATGACTAATGTATAGATACATCCTGGCAGTTCAAAGGCAAAGGATATTTTCTATAGCCAACAAAGGGCTCTACAAGCTGCACTGGGACCTCTCTGCCTGCCTGAGCTTCCTTTCTCTTGTTGAACCTTATTCTTTACCTTTATAAGAGACGCATATGAGTATGCACTGTAGAAGTTCAGGTGTCTTTGCAAGTATGCCTTGTGTAATTGCTGTAAGGTTTTGTATACAGATCACATTACTATTGTCATCTCACCATTATACTTGTGTGTCAGGACACATCACTTGTTTCTATCAGTTTATAGGTCTCTGGATGAAGAGGTACCATTTCAAAAAAGCTCATTCACTCCCAGACTCATCTTTCAAATTTAAGGCATTAGTGAACATCAGTTAAGAGCCTTTTCTCAGGATAGTATCTGAATGCTTCCTGCTTACTCTAAGCATGGGAAGAAAGAGCTCGGGATCTAAGCATCCTTAGCAGAAAGACGTATGACAAAGAGAACTGTATCCAAAACAACATCTATATAGAATTATGATCACTATGGATAGTGCTTTTGTTATTATTCAAAGGCATAAAGCTATTTCTACTTTTTTTCTTAAAAAGATGGTAATTCTATATATTTGGTCTGTATAATAACTGATTTCCTGAAATATTGGGATTAAGTAAAATTTTTAAAAGCTGTTTTAAATACATTATACATATTTTAAGGGATTATTTATTAATCAATCTGTACTGGTTGGTTGGCCATATTGATCAGTACTATTTGGAAACACTGACATCTATTAAGGTTTTAATGTATGAAGAAATCTTCTGACTTTGCCTCAATGGGTGGTACCCAAACTAAAGATTATTTCTAGCATAGAAATCCTTCTAGTTTAGGATTGTAAGGACACTAACCAAGTTGCTATTTTAGAATGAGAGTCAAGCAAATCCATCTCGGCTGAATTATAGGTTTGACATTAAAACTAAGTTAATGAAGGGACTGCTGGCAAACTCAACCTGCCAAGAAAGAACTATTTCTGAGTGCCTGATGTCAAAAGTGCATATTCACGTGAACCTCTAATCCAATACTCTTCTTCTCCCAATCAGGGAAAAAAATCAACAACAATATGGAGATCTACCAGTTGTATCCCGGAGAACAGAAGAAAAGGCAAAAATCTGAAGCACCAAATGGAGGATCTGGATCAAAATGGAGAATCAGGTTATAAAAGCAAATGCAAAACCCAAGAATTAGAGATGGTGAGGATCTAGAGATAACTGTGAGGTGCACGCAGGAAATATCAAAGCATGTCTCTACCTTAGCTCCAATAGCTAGAGAACTAGATTTATCACTTGCCACCACCTCACTAAGCTTTAGCCACAAATCCTAAATAACCTTAGTGTGATTTTGATTCAAAAGGAACACATTTAAAAATAGAAAATGCATAATAGAGGACATGTTGCCAGTACTACTGATAATTAACATTTAGCCATTCATTGCAATGGTATCTAAAATCCAGTGGAGAAATCTTTGGGATTCAAGTTAAACAAAATGTCTCCATAAGGTTAGATCAGATATACTTCCAGTTACCAGAGTAGCAGGGTTCTGTGTTCTGGCTTAAATACCTGGAAGGGCTTCTAACTATGTGCTTTACTGGTTCACTGGAAATTAGAACCAACTGTGGCTTCTATTAAGCAATATTAAGATGTTAGAACTTTGCCTAATGCAGAAATGTGAATCCACAGACTTCAAAAAATAGGTGTTGAAGCAAATGTATTAAGTATGTCTCATTCTCCCACTCCTTCAATACTGGGAAAGCATGGAGATGTTCTCTTTGCTAAAGTATGAAAAATATATTGATGAGAAAGTACACAAATCCTTGAAAATTTCAGTCATAGCAGGAAATGTGAGATGTTACCATTAAAAGGGCAACCTGATTTAAATATTAGTAACAGCTATCAGAAGAGGAGAATCCTGGTAGTAGCACTTAACTGCTAGAGACAAGGCAGTGATGAGTTGTATGCATGGATAAAGCAGTACCCAGATTGATAGAACCTTCAGAGATATGGCAGGAAGGAATTTATCTTGGTATCTCTAAGACTGAAATAGAAAGATAGCCTACTATAGTTCTTATTTGTACTGCAAAACTGGGGCAACAAAACCCTACTGACATCAGGAATATAAGACACTAAAGAAATTTGAAATATAACAATGGGATGTTATGAATGACTTTTGTCAGTTAAATTTAAAAGAGCTAAAGAACTTACAGAAAAAAAAAAGTTATTGAAATAACTTTGGTTATGGCCTTAGGGTATATATGCATTTCTTAGATTTAGCCAATAGGCATATGAAACTATTTCAACTCAAGAGCAAAGAAATGCAGAAAAGCAACAATGGATATACCTTTTGTTACACATACATCTGTGTGCATGTGTGTATATATGTTTGTGTATACATACATATATACACACACACACATATATACATTTGCACCTATGCAAGCTTATAAGAAAGTTATACTATAAATATTCAATATAAATTAATCAGGAAAGGGGCACCTGGGTGGCTCAGCTGGTTAAGCCACTGCCTTTGGCTCGGGTCATGGTCCCAGAGTCCTGGGATCGAGTCCCATATGGGGCTTCCTCTGCTCTGCGGGGAGCCTGCTTCTCCTTCTCCCTCAGCCTTTAAAAAAAAAAAAATTAACCAGGAAAGATGTAAATATCATTTTAGCATTGAGGCCTTCCTTTACCTAGTAAGTATAAAACAACAAAAATATGAACTAGAAGATGGTGCCTATATCCTGAAACTTCCAATAGTATAGCTATTTCCTGAAAAAAAAAATAGGCACATTTAGTTGTCACCTCATATATTTACTCAGTTGGTTACTTTATATATTAAAAGTAAGGTTATTCAGATATTAAAGGCACTTTTCTTCTGAAAATCCTGATTCTATTTACTTGGCTTTCAATCATGACACAGAAGAGGGGAGATGGCTAGGAAGTGTAAAGATGATTGAAAACATCTTTCCTTTATTCTTTCTCTTGAGTTCAAATTTTTGGTTAATTGGGTTCCCTTATGAAGAACAAACTTGATCTTCCTATAAATAACAGGACTCATAAATCCAGCTTATGTGCACATGACTATGTTTTTCACTAGGTGTACACCTAAAATTAAGAAGGAATGCAAGGGGATGCCTAGGTGACTCAGCTAGTTAAGAATCTGACTCTTGATTCTGGCTCAGGTCATGATCTCATGGTCCTGGGATCAAGCCCTGCGTCAGGCTCTACACTCAGCCGGGAGTCTGCTTCTCCATCTTCCCTTGCTCCTCCCCCTTCTCATGCTAACTCTTTCTCTTTTATATCCCAAATAAGCTACTCATAATATACAAAACAGAAATAAGTAGAAAATAACTTTTAAGAAGCTAAGCAGAATATTCATTCAATGTACTTTAACATTTTTGTTTGTGGGTGTGGAAAATTTAATGAGCACCATCTAGAGCTTGCCATTATACTTCATAAAATGAGGAAGTAGAGGTTTGACTATATTTATCTGATTATAGAAGTAACATTAGTTGTATACAGTTGGAGAATTATAGGGCTTAGTGAGTTTGTAGATATTAATAAGGTAACAAAGGAATTATTGGTATAGGATAGCTCCACATTGTATTTTCAGACTTACTGGATGCAATGTTCACAAGACAAATACCATAAATCTATTTTAGAAAATTACACTTATCCACTTAGAATTTACAGATCTATTCAAAAAGTAGTTTATACACATCTACTACAAAATTGATATATAAACACAGAAGTGGTCCTAAAAGAGAAAAATACAAATGTATTTCCATAAGAAATTTAATTATCCTGACACCAGAAAGGAACACTTGAGAAAGAAATGGAGTTGTGATTCTTCTCTGTCTTTTATTATTAACAACACTAAAATATATTAGCTTCAGGACACAAGTAATCATTCTGTTAAGTATAAAAGTTACCATGTTTTATTCATACTAGTAGATACTCACAGGTATAGAATAAACAGAATTTTCCCTGTTCACTTATTTTTAACTCATTACTATACATTTTTTCTGTCTTTAGAGTTCATACAGAAATGGAAAAAGAAAGAGCATCTCTCAGTGGCTCAGTTGGTTATCATCCAACTCTTGATTTCACCTGAGGTCATGATCTCAAGACCCTGAAATCAAGCCCCACTGCAGAGCCCCACATTCTCTCGATTCCTTGGCTTGTTCCCCCGACCTTGTACATGTTCTATCTTTCCCTAAAAAAAGAAAGGAAAAAAGAAATGAAAAGCCCAAAACTTAGGTTTTGTTATTTTTTTATTACACACACACATACACACACACACACACACACACACACACACACACACACACACACATATATATATAATTACCATATAATGTATTATTTATTTCAGGGGTACAAGTCTGTGATTGATCAGTCTTACACAATACACAGTGCTCGCCATAGCACATACCCTCCCCAGTGTCCATGACCCAGGCAACCCCATCCTTCCCACCCTCACCACTCCAGCAACACAGTTCGTTTCCTGAAATTAAATGTATCTTATGGTTTGTCTCCCTCTCTGGTTTTGTCTTATTTCATTTTGTTATTTTTAAAAAGCTTATCAGCTACATTAGGAAGCTTTTGCCTGTTTCTCATATTCAGGGGACAATCTGGTTCCATACAATTCATTTGGCATTTGTCAAAGAACACCTAAGGTATCTTAGCATACAAAATAATTTTCATGTTTAAACTGGAGGAATCCTCAGCCTTTAAAGAATATATTCCAAACTGGTAAAGCCATTAAATGACAGAGGAATAATAATTATGTTTAACTATAGTGTATAATAATAGAGCCTAAGAATCTGCTTCTACTTCACAACTCCAGACTTACATAGCCAACTGAAAACTCAAAATCTATATCTGGGTGTAAATTAGGTATCTTATACAGAATATGTAAAAGCCTTAAGCCATTACTTTCTACCCAACCCTCACATCTTGTTCAACAGCTACCTCCTTGCACTCTTCTCTATAAATGACAAGTTCATCTTTCTGTGCTTAGGGCAACCACTTATAGTAAATACTGAACCTCCTAATTCTACATCCATGGCACAAAATAATACTATTGACTAGTCTTTTTAATTTATTTCCAAACCAGTCTCCACTGCTAACTTATATCAATTCCCCCAGGCCTTCCAATTCTCATCTTTTATCTGACTCTGAAATTAGTTTTAATAGCTGATATATCTGCTTCGGGTTTGCCCTTAAATCTGCTCTCCATATAATAGAAAGATCTACTAAATATACATATCAGATCATGTCACTGCTCTACTCAAAAACTTCTAATAACTTTGAATCTCACTCAAGGTATATTCTGAAGCCCTTGTCAAGTCTCTTAGGAAATTCATGACTGAGAACCTGCTATTTCGTCTCCCCTGCTCACTCTATTTCAGACATTCCAGCCTCTTTGTAATCCCACATTCAACAAGCATGCTTCATCTCAAGGCATTTTTAGTTGTTCTTCCCTCACCTAGAACACCATCCAGATACTCACATGGCTCAATCCCACAGATTCTTCAGAATCTACTCATATGTCACATTATTGCAGAAGTTTGCACTGAACACTCTTTATAAAAGAGTATATCTTTGGGGCGCCTGGGTGGCTCAGGGGGTTAAAACCTCTGCCTTCGGCTAAGGTCATGATCCCAGGGTCCTGGGATCAAACCCCGCATCATCGGACTCTCTGCTCAGCAGGGAGCCTGCTTCCCCCTCTCTCTCTGCCTGCTTCTCTGCCTGCTTGTGATCTCTGTCTTTCAAATATATAAATAAAATCTTTAAAAAAAAAAAAGAACATATCTTTATTATCATTCTCCCTTTCATTTTCTAATTTTAAAAACAGTAATCATTAATGTAACATGTATGTGAATTTGCTTACTATTTGTCTTCTCTCACCTAGAATGTAAGCTTCAGAGGATCATAAGTTTGTCTCTGACAGTGTCTTGCCTATAAAATGACCTCAAATATTCTCATTTGCATCAAGTAAACTTGAAGACACAAAATGAATGTAGCACAGTCCCTGAAGTCCACACAACAACGTCAACTCTAACACAATACTTCCTCTCCATTACTCATTACCAGCTCATTACTCATTAATCATTACTTCATTACTTCATTACAAGCCTAAAATTCACTCAATAATTTAATTTTTAAAGAAGTATTTATTGATATGTGCCATGTAATAAATGCCAAGGCAAATGTAATCTAAGGACTCATTTCTTACATAATTCCTATCCATAAATGTTGGCTTATTCAGGATAGATTAAGGTTTTTGCATTCTGAGAAGCACTTATAGTTTACCCTAAGGGTAAAGAGTTTATAAGAAAATAATTTAAAAATTATCTTCAATATTTTGGCACTTCCAATGGGACAAGGTTACTCAAATACAAGTAAATATCTATGTTCCTCCAGTAAACTCCATTATAAAAAAGAGTTAGTCATAAATCCATAATAATAAAACAAGTAAGTGGGTGAGAAGAAAAAAGGTCAGAAGAAAGGGAAGAGAAAACCAATAAATGAGTAATAACTCTCTTAACAAAAATGGTGAAGCAGAAAGTTAATTATTGGGTGGGAAGTTATGCAGTTATCATTAAAATTGGAATGTACAGAACTAAATCCAAACAGCAAAATGACAACTCCTCTTTGAAAATACTGGGCTAGTTAATTAAATCTGAGGACATCAGGTATATTTGTTGGTTAATTGGATTGAATTGGATTGAATTAAAATAATGTAAGAATCATATGAAATTCTATACTACAGACAGCGAAACCCCAGGTCCATAATATATATGAAATGCAAGAGTGCAGTCACCAGGCTTATTCACCTACTGGCCAAATACATTGAGGTTTCCTCTTAGAGTGATACAAAATTAACATAGAGAAATCAGTTGGGTTTCTTCACACTAATAATGAGCTATCAGAAATAAAAAATTGAGAAAACAAATCCATTCATGATTGTGTCAAAAAGAATATAATAGCTAGGAATAAATTTAACCCAAGGAGATGAAAGACCTATTCTTTGAAAACTACATTGATGAAAGGGATTGAAGATGACACAAAGAAATGGAAAAATATACCATTCTTATGAATTGGAAGAATACTGTTAAAATGTCCATACTACCCAAAGCAGTCTCTAGAGTCAATGCAATCCCCATCAAAATACCAATGGCATTTTTCATAAAATCAGAAAAAAAGAATCTTAAAGTTTGTATGGAACCACAAAAGACCCTGAATAGTCAAAGCAATCTTGAGGTAGAACAAAGCCAGAGATATCGTGCTTGTGGAATTCAAACTATGTGGCAAAACTATAGTAATCAAAACAGTATGGTACAGATATACAAACAGACACACAGCTCAACAGGATAGAGAACTCAGAAATAAATCTAGGCATACACGTTCAATTACTCCATGACAAAGGCAAGAACAAACTATGGGGAAAAGACAGTTTCTTTAATAAATGGGGCTGGGAAAATGGGAGAGCTTCATACAAAAGGAGGAAACTATGCCAGAACCTTATACCTCATACAAAAATAATTTCAAAATGGATTAAAGACTTGAATGTAAGACCTGAAACAATAAAAGTTCTAGAAGAAAACATAGTAAGCAATTTGACATCGGTCTTAGGTTTTTTTTTTTTTTTTTTTTTGGATCAGTTTCCGCAAGCAAGCGGAACAAATGCTAAAATAAATAAATGGATTACATCAAACTCAACAAAATGAAAAGGCAACCTACTGAATGGGAGAAGATGCTTGCAAATCATGTATCTGATGAGAAGTTAACAGCCAAAATACATAAAAAATTTATGCAACTTGATGTAAAAAATTTAGAAATGGACAGACAACTTGAATAAACATTTTTTTTTTCCCAAAGAAGACATACAGTTGACCAATAGACACATGAAAAGACGCTCAACATTACTAGCCATCAGGGAAATACAAATCAAAAGCAGGGGATATCACATCATACCTGTCAGAATGGCTAGTATCAAAAAAAGACAAAAAATAACAAGTATTGGCAAGGATGTGGAAAAAAGAGAACCGGCACATACTACTGGTGGGCATGTTAACCTGTGCAGCCACTATGGAAAATAGTAATGAGGAATACGTGAAAGTTAAAAACAGAATTCTGACACCGTGCAACAATTCCACTTCTGGGGATTTATCCATATAAAAAGATATATAAATACACATACACACAGACACACACACGATTATTACTCTCTCATAAAAAACAATAAGATCTTATTATTTGTGACAACATGAATGGCCTAGAGGGTATTATACTAAGTGAACTAAGTCAGAGAAAGGTAAGCATCATACGACTTCATTTACAGGTAGACTCTAAAAAAAAGAAAAATGAACAAAAAAAAACCAAAACAGAAACACATACAGGAAACAAACTTAGTTATTAGAGAGGGGAGGATTGAGGGTGGCTGAAATAGGTGAGGGGGATTGAAAGGCACAAATTTCCAGTTATAAAATAAATAAGTCATGGGGATGTAATATACAGTGCAGGGCATATAGTCCTTAATGTTGTAATAACTTTGTACAGTGGCAGATGGTAACTAGGCTTGCTATGGAAACCACTTCATAATGTATAAAAATGTCTAATCACTGTGGTGTACACCTGTGACTAATAGAATACTGCATGCCAATTATACTTCAGTAAAAAAAAAAAGAATCAGTCTTTTAAAGGGTTTGGGAGAGGAAGGGATGAATAGATGAAGCACAAAAGATTTTTAGACCAGTGAAACTATTCTGTATGATGCTTTAATGGTGAAATACATATACATATCATTATACATTTGTCCAATCCCATAGAATATACAACAGCAAGAGTGAATCCTAAGGTAAACTATAGACTCTGGGTGATAACAATGTGTCAGTGTAGGTTCATCAATTGCAACAAACATACCACCCTGGTGGGGGATGTTGATAATAGGGATATATTGCTGATAAGTGGGGATATAATGTTGATAATGGGGAAGGAGTATGAGTGTTTTGGAAAGGGTATAATGGGAAATCTGTATATTTTCTGCTCAACTTTGCTATGAACTTAAAACTACTCTAAAAAATAAAGTCTACTTAAAAGAAAACAAACAAACAACAAACAAAGAAAACAAAAACTGACCAGCTCAAAGGGAAAAGGACTACAGTTATTCTTACTGTATAGTGTACCTAGATTTAATGATCTCAGCTCATAGTGAATGAAGTTCACTGATGGTTTATCACCACTAATTACCAAGAATTCTCAATTAATGTTATACTACATGACTTTTAAATATAAGAATGTCGAAATCATCTGACATTTGAGGAAAGTCTCCATAATAAAAGCCAGAGATCAAACAAACAAAATATTCTGGATGAAAGTGAATCAAAGGCAGGAGCAGAAGATGTTTTTGAAAACAAAGAGGGAAAAGAAAAAATAATGAATGCACTCGGAGAGCTGAAAGAAGACATTCAGTTCACTACCTAGTAGCAAGAAGATTGTAACAAGTTCCACTGTTTACAAGCTATTTGCAAGAAAAAGCTGTTCTAAATGAAATAAATTAAAAATTATTGTTAGTATAAGTCCTGAAATTAGAAGAATTATTAAGACTATGGAAAAAAGGAAGAGAGTAAGTGGGTGAGGAAGGGAGGGCAGTTGAAGGGGAAGAGAGACTGAAGATAGGAAATGGAAGAAAAGAAGAGGAAGGAAGACAAGAGAAAAAGAGGGGTGATTCCAGAAAGTCCATCAAAGTTAAAGTCTAAAAGGAGGGACTAGAAAGGTACATTTAATATCTGGTGTTTCCATTTATCAACATGAGGACAAAAGGGTAGAGTTTAAAGTATCAGAACCTCTTAGTGAGGCATCCAAGTTTTCTGATGTGTTGCAAGTCAGACTCTGTGTGGAAAAAAATATTTACATTCGGCCTTCAGATGTTCTGGTCAGTTTCCTGTAATATGAATGGCATTTTAATTATTTAAATGGTCATAAGTTGTTGAAGACAAAATTTTACATTCTGCTAAGAAACAGAAGTGTAGCTGGGCAGATTAAAAACAATACCACAACAATGGGGTGCCTGAGTGGCACAGTGGGTTAAGCATCTGACTCTTGGTTTCTGCTCAGGTCATCTCAAGGTAATGAGATCGAATCCTGTATAGGGCTCCATGTGAGTCTGCTTAAAACTCTCTCTCCCTCTGCCCCTCCCTCCTCTCTCTCTCTCTTTCTCAAATAAACAAATCTTTTTTAAAAATAAAAATGAATAAAAACAATACCACCACAACAAACCCTGCATCTCTCCCCACTACAAATAAATAAATAAATAAGAAACAAATTCAAAAAACAAAATAAAGCAAACAAAAAACAAAAACAAAACAGGCTGAAGATGTTAAGGATGTACATATCAATAGTGTTATTATTAAATACATAATAAATTTAAACTTTAAAAAATTTTAACATGACAGGTAGTTTCTCAAAATGCTTCTGCTTTTAATTATCTCTCATTCATCTCCTTCCCCATTTTTTAAATTTTACTAACGGCTTCCTTTATTTCAATTTATAAACACAATTTTAAAACTCTTCACTGTTTAAAATTCTTTATGAATAAGGTGTTATACTTGCTGGAGCATGGGAAGTCTCTTACTACAAAGTGTTTCCTGTCCTGTTCACCAGGTTTCTGCCTAAGAACCAATCAGAAAATGTTTTCCACTGCTTAATTAATAATTTTCCAGTGAGTCAAAAGCTCACAGGGAATTTGGCTTTAGCTGAGATCAAGGCCTCCAGGATTCTGCGGCTTGTGCCTTACACAGGAGCACCTCTTTCACGAATTCTGTGAGACTGAAATCAATTCCATTTTCCTGGACACTATTTTTGACCATTAAATAACATTGTATTTTAGTAACTACTGATAAATCTTTCTACACTTACAGAGTTATCAATCTCTTATAAAATTATTAGGTTATCTCAGATTCCATTACTTCTATTTTGTATGATAACTGCAACAATCAGGAGGAGACAGAGATAACCTAAAAGAGAATGGATTGGAACATTAGTGGGATGGGAAATTAATATTTATTGAGCAATTTGGGTTGAATGTTTTAAATACTTTATCTAATATAATGGAAGAACAGAAACCTACAATATGACAGGTAATTTTAGACATTCATTCAAGAATATTCTGAAAAAAATGTGAAATACATAATTAAACTGATTTAAGGCAGCAATTGACTATGAATATGTTAGAGTCAATGATTAAAAAAAAATCAGGGTAAAATGAATTTTAATCCCTTCTCTAGAGAGATTAGCTGATCTGTTCCCTATAAATTTATCACTTTCTTGGTTTAAGCACTTGAGGAAAATCTCTAGCATTATCTGCTCACATCATTTTTCTATAAAAAGAAGCAGAAATATCAAGGGGGTCATCATTTAAAATAAAAACAACTGGGTCTTGGGGAATTTTTTAGAGTTTTTAAAAGTCCTTTATGTAAATTAGAAATAATAAATGAAAAGAATATTTTAACTATGACAGTTCATAAATGTGTTCAAGAAATCAACATGGTATTATACAACTCATTTATTGATCATTTTTACTACATATACTTAGTTATTATTAACAATAAGTTATATTTGAGAACTTAAAATTGACTTTCAGTCCGTATATGCAGATGGTATTTGCAACCTATAAATATAATGGTAGAATTTGACACATTTTAATTTCAATATTAGAGTGAATTACATGTTGATTGTAAGACTTAGTTTTTATTAGGAAAATATATTTATTATAAGAGTATCTCACAATGATAATTTTATTTTTTTGCCTTGACAGTTGATATCATGGTGCTATATCCAAATTCAAATATCTGGAACTAGTTAATTTATTCATGTATTTCCTCAATTCTCTAGATGTTTCAGGATCATTACTGAAAACTCCATTTGTTCTACAAAATAAAATCCTGGTTTTGTGTTCTTTATAGATATTAGAATTGAAAGTAAAAAAAAATTACCTATCAAGAGTGTTCCTATCACCTGGCATGCTCAGTACTTTACACAGAAAATATCTAAATCTAAAGTAACCATTAAAAAAAGAGCTACTTTTTCTATTTACAATAAGAAAGCTAAATCTTGGGTAATTTATGTGTCTTCTTAGATTAGCCATCTGATAACTGGCAAAGTCAGGCTGTAAACACAAGACCACTAGCTATAAATTTTGTTTGTTTTTCCTCCACTGAGACTAAAATATACACTTAATTTACATTCCAGTGGTCATTTTTATGTATCCTAACTATGTGTAACTATGTATAAGTGTAAGACACCTAAAAGTCTTGATTTCTTTACATATCTGGCATATCATCCAAATAAGTCTGTAAATCCTAGTACTAATGTATTTTTACATTTTTATGCTTATAAAAACTCAATGGTCTTTTTTTTCTCATTCATGCTTTATAATTATTAAAATAGTAAATATATTAGTACCAACAACTGTCTTCCCTGGACTATATATTTATTGGTACATTTAATTTTCAAAACACTTTTAGAGAATAGATGCTTCTGTTATCACCTACATTTTATAGACATGGGGAGAGCTTGAATAAATAAATTATCCAAGGTCATATACTTAACAAGTCATAGGGGTGGGATTTAAATGCAGCTGTTCATGGTTATATACATATAGACAATAATTTTACAAGAGAGCAAGTTGCTTTTTTTAAGTATTTTATTCATTTATTTGAGAGAGAGAGAGAGTATAAGTGGGGATGGAGGCAGAGGGAGCAGAAGAAGCAGACTTCGCACTGAACAGGGAGCACAACACAGGTAGATCCCAGGACCCCAAGATCATGACCCGAGCTGAAGGCAGATACTTAACCTAATGAGCCACCCAGAAAAGAATAAGTCTTAATAACAGGATTAACACAGTACAATAATTCCTTTTATAGGACAATTCTTTAATCAAAATTTTAGACATTATATTACATTCTTGACCATGAAATTCAAGAAAACAAAGCCATACCCTCTCTGGTATTCTCCATAATTACTCAACATATTTCTGTTCTAATATATCTGGGAAATGACTGAAATAATGAGTAAGTCTAGGCCATAAGAATGCTCCTGGAGGAAATAAAATAGATCTTTTTAGATAATATGAAATACAAAACTGTTTTGGTGTTAAGGCCAAGGGCACATAATGTAAAGAATTAGAAGTAAGGAGAAAAAGAAAAGTTAGGTTACACAGTCATTGAACATATAAAATAAATAATAAATTCAGAAAAATGACATAGTGCAATGTCTTCAACTATATGTGACAGGCACTAAGTAAATAAGTTTTAGTAGAAGCTTTTTGGATTTAGTAAAACACTGAAAAAATAAAAGTATACAATGGTAAATGATTTCTTGAGTTACTAGAATTTAATCCAATGTAAGGAAAAAGACCTTTGTGATAAAACAGCAAAAGGGTTAATATTTAAAATTCAAAAGGTAAAATTAACTAGCATTTGTGGATTGTATTAATGCAGAATTAAATGAAGGATAATTATGAGAATGCCTAAAAATTATTTTTATCTTCTATGGTGATGAGGCTAGGTATTCTGCTATAAACACACGATATCTGCAAAGCCTTTTACTAGGTAATGTGGCATCAAGGACAAAAGCTAATGCTGATTTCTACTTTGAATTTATTGATACTTCCATAGGAAAAAAAAACAAAAACAAAAAAACAGAACAGGCAGAATTGTTACACATGACACAGATAATTGGATGAAATAGGAGCACTTTAAAGAGTTACATATTCAAAGGGAGATAACAGAGGACATGCTTTATACTTACCAGAGCTACTAGAGTAAAGCTACTTTTTAGAAATATTTTGAAACTTTACTTTGACAATCACTTCAAGACATTATTTGCAAGAGAACCACTGAGAAATTATTTGCAAAAAAAATTATATATGCATACGCACACACACACGTGCGTGTGTGTATATATATAAGAAAATATAAGAAAGCAAATGCAGGTATTGAGCACCTACATTGTTTCAAGTACTTTACAAGAAGTATTTCACTTAATCTATTCATTTAATCCATCTTTATTTAATCTACACAAAAACCCCTAGATGTGGGGTGCCTGGGTGGCTCAGTCAGTTAAGCGTCTGCCTTAGGCTCGGGTCATGATCCCAGAGTCCTGGGATCGAGTCGCACATCAGGCTCCCTGCTCAGTGGGAAGCCTGCTTCCCCCTCTCCCTCAGCTTGCCTCTCTGCCTACTTGTGCTCTTTCTCCTTCTGTCAAATAAGTAAAACAAAACAAAACAACAACAAAAAAGTAGATGTAATTATTTCTTTTCTATAGTTTTGGAAACTACAATTAGGAGAGCTTTAAGATCAGACTGCGAGTAACACAGATGGGTCAAGCTTTGAACCCTGCTATAAATAAGAAAACAAACTTATTTTGCTATAACACTGACATGACATCAGACTTCACTAGTGTTCTGAAAACAAAGAGAAAACAAAATGATTTTGAGAGTATGAGAAAACAAAATGAAAATACTGTATATTTAAAATGTAACAGATTAATTTTTGAGGCTAATAAATTTTTCTTTTTTTCTTTTTTTCTTTATTTCTCATGGAAGATACACCATGATTATGAAAAGATGTGGTTGTTGCAGATGTGTTTGGGAGATTTTATAGCTGTATTTGGGTCTGATTATAAGAAGACAGGAGGAAAAAAATTCTGGGATATTCTAGGCCAGTGGATCTCATAATTTAGCATGCATGATAATCACTAGGGGCCCAAGAATTTGCATTTCTAAATAGTTCCCAGGTGAGATGATACTGCTGGCCTAGGGACTTCACTTTGACAACTATTGCTCTGGGCAAAAAGACACCTGCCTTCAGTGAGATACATCATAATAATAATCATCTGAGCTTTCTACTACCTTGGGAATCCTTAGACAAAAGAGTTGGATTTGGACAATACTGCTTTCATTATTATTATTATTATTACATATTTATCATTATTAATATCTTATTGATTATAACAATCTGTTAATAATTTATATCTTAAAATATTAATTAAATTCTGAAGTTCAGAATCTAATTTATGATAAAGGATTTGAATAAATAATATAAGTAATGCTTCAAATTCCTGAAAATATTAGAATAAATATATTACCAGTCAGCAGAAGGAAACGTGCTATCTTTAAAATTGCATGTCATTGCTGTGCAAAATATCCTCATTCCCTTCAGTAAAGGATAAGGAAGGCAATTTAAAAAATAATTTATGTTTTGATTTTGAATGCATTTTTATTTTATTTGACTACATCAGCAATTCTAAATAAAATGTATTTCACAATTAATTTAGTTGGTTATATACTAAAATGCATTCAGTAATTCTAAATAAATATAGCCACACATTTTACTTTATTCTGCATTCGTCAGACAAATCTCTTACATTTATGCAAGATAGGAAGAAATATGGGACAGATGGAAAAAAGCCTTCCTTTATTTCTTTTCTCTCCATTACAATTTATATTTTCTCAACAAAGGATGGATATGATTAATTATAGATTACCTAACAACCTAAGTATCTTTAGCAAATTAAAGTAATTCATTTTATCTATTGAACATAATATAGCACTTTCTCCAAAATTAGATCCTTTAAATAATTTTTAAACAGCAAATATAACAGCACTTACTCTTGAACATAAAATCAAATAATATTATCTAATATAATCAAGTGTCAAGAACGAAATTTCTTTGAGTATTGAATGGCTATTCAATATGTTCATACTCCTAAAGAAACAAGTGAACCTAAAACATGAATATGATTGTAATTTTATATTAACTTGGAGAAAGAGGAATATCATTGCAAGTATTGAATTAACATAATTGAAAAGGAATATCTTATTGTATTGAGCCACAATAAGCCCGTGTTTAAATAATTCCTTAAATAAAATGTTTTGATTGTGTGAAACAGTTCATACTAATCGAAAATAGGATGGAATTTAAAGAAGTAAATGTTGCTTTCTATTATGATTTTCTAAATAAATGGTTTAACGCTTAAAAAGATGTTGGGTTGGGGATTTCCAGCTGGAAAATGTGATTCTGAATGCCAAGTCCATGGTATTCAAGCTCTTCTTTAAATGTCAGGGTTGTTCGCCTGTATCAAGCACTGGACTGATAAAAGCAGTCAGGGAAGTAGAAAACAGAAATGAAATCGAATATGACATATGGAAGAACAGAGCAAGATACTATGAAAACTCACACCCTTCCCTGGAAAAGAAAGAGCACTTAAGTTGAATTTCTGAAAATGGATTGGGGTGTTTTTAAATTTTATTTTTTCTACTTCTATTGAGAAATAATAGACATACGTCACTGTAAAGTTTAAGAACAGTATGATAGTTAGATTTACATGTATTATGAAATGATTACTACCATGGGTTCAGCTAATATTCATCTCCAATATGGCGGACTGAAGACTTGCTCTTTTA
The DNA here is from genome assembly GCF_009829155.1 of Mustela erminea. Lineage (NCBI taxonomy): Eukaryota > Metazoa > Chordata > Mammalia > Carnivora > Mustelidae > Mustela > Mustela erminea. The sequence continues at coordinate 36,521,466 of NC_045628.1, read as the reverse complement.
GTTTTCCTATATATCATACAGTAGAGTTAGCTAAAATCATCATGCTATACATCTCATCCCTGGTACTTATTTATCTTATAACTGGAAGTTTGCACCTTTTGGTCATCTTCTCCAACCATCCTCCCCGTTCCCCATCTCTGGTAACCGCAGGTCTGAGCTCTTTGCATTTCTAACAGGTGTGAGGTGATAGCTCATTGTGATTGTTAAAAGTGTCAATACTACCAAAAGCCATTTATAGATTCAATGCAATCCTCATCAAGATTCCAATGGCATTTTCCAGAAATAGAAAAAACACACCAAAATTTATGAAACCACAAAGACCCCAAACAGCCAAAGAAATCCTGAGAAAGAAAAATAAAGCAGTATCATGCTTCCTGATTTCAAGCTATGCTATAAAACTAAAGTCATTAAAACAGTATGGTACTGACATTAAAAACAGACAAATAGGCCAATGGAATAGAACTGTGAGCCCAGAAATAAACCCAAGCATCCAGTAAACTAGTATTTGACAAGGGAGTCAAGAATACCCAATGGAAAAAAGACTGTTTCTTCAACAAATGGTTCTGGGTAATTGGATATTCACATAGAACAGAACAGAACCAGATACACATCTTACACCATTCACAAAAATTACTTTGAAGTAGATTAAAGACTTAAATGTAAGACCTAAAACTGTGAAACTGCTAGAAGAAAACATAGGAACAAAGATCTTTGATATGGGTCTTTGTAATGATTTTTTGGGAAATCACACCTAAAGAACAAGCAGAAAAATAAAAATCAACAAATGAGACTACATTAAACTGAAAAGCTTCTGCACAGCAAAAGAAACCATTAACCAAGTAAAAAGACAACCAATGAAAACTATGTGCAAACCGTATATTATATGGGGTTAATATTTGAAACATATAAAGAACTCATACAACTCAACAGCCAGAAAAACAAAACAAAAAACAAAAATAAACAACCCAATCAAAAAATAAATGAAATACCTGAACAGACATTTCTCCAAAGAAGATATTTGAAAGAAGATATTTGAAACAGTTACAGGAAAAGATGCTCAATATTACATATCATTAGAGGAATGCAAATTAAATGTTATATTCATCAAGTCATGAAAGTATAAAATTATAATAAAACAGACTTGTAAAACCTGATTAAAAATGAAATTGAATGCATTTTTTCATTGTGCAATCAAAAGTTAAAAACAAAATTTTTACAGGAAAAATATAAAATAAGTTTGTTTTCATTTAGCTATGATTTTTTTACTTGTCTTTTTCTTCTTCCTTGAACATAGGAAATATTAACACATTTAATCTAACTTTTGAGAAATGAGGGGCTATTTAGCACCCTGCTGATCGATGAGGTATTTCCCTTTAGTGGAAGAAAATCGGAGAATGTCTACCTATTACATAACATCACTTTGAGCAGGATGTAAATCTAAAGTGATATAAATTGCAATATATATATTTATTTAAGTATTTTTTTATATATAGCCTATGTCTTAGGTCTTGGATCACACAGTTTAACTTCAATGTGTTTTTATTTTGGTTGTGACAATGTAACATGTGAGAAAATACTGAATAAAAGTAATAGACAACACAAGAAAAAGAAGGTGGTAAAACTGATTCTATGGACACGTGTGATGAAATCTGAAAGAGATAGGAACATTTTCATGCACTTTAGTAAAACATAAAACTCATCTATACTTCTCTATCCTTATATATTCCCTTATGTAAATAAGGTATATTCTTTAAAATATTTATTATTTATTTTAGAGACAGAGTGAGAGTGCAATAAGGGGAAGGCGCAGAGGGAAAGCGAGAGAATCTCAATCAATCCCCGCTGAGCACGGAGCTGGGCTTGGGGCTGATCTTACAACCCTGAGATCATGACCTCTGTCGAAATCAAGATTTGGACACTTAACAGACTGAGGCACTCAGGGGCGTCAAGAAGTTGTATCATCCTTATTTTACATACAATGCCCTACAGGATTAGACATTTCCAATATTGCACTTTGATTTTATAGTGCACATTACACACAATTTGAAAGGAACAGCTTAGAGCAGCTAGATTATAAAACTAGCTCTATCTTGGCTGCTCTAAGGTAAATAAAAGCTTCAATTTGAATCAAATACAGCTTCCAGTGAGACAGGTTACTTAATACGCATTCCTTTCTTATCTTTTTGGTTGCTCCTTGTACGAGAGATTCACGTATGCTCGCATGAAGCTATTAAATAAAGGTTACATGGTAATTTTATCTCTATCTTTAACTTTAACGGTAAACTATTGAACTTATACAAAAGTTGAGGATTTCGCTAACTTACATAGCCTCCCCGTTTCCTCTCTTTCCTTCATTCAGTAGAACTAGTAAATCTCAGTTTACCCTTGAATTCTGTTCTTGAGGCTTATTTAATTTTCTCTTTTCTATACTGCCCCTCACTCACCATAATTTGTTAGTTCCCACAGGCAAATTCTGAAACTCTTTCTTTGCACATGTTTCTCTCATACGGAGAACTCTTTCATACAACTTCTATCCACCTAGATTTGAAGACCAATGTCTGTATCCTCAAATCAGCAAGTCCACAAATATCACTTGGGATATCTATCCGCACTTCAGAGACCAAAATGCATGTTCTGACAGAAATTGGAATATGTGCAGGGATTCTGTCATTTGTTTTCCTTTTCCCAGGGTTCATAAACTGCTACAGTATATGACTGAAAACTATTTTTTCATGTATTTTGTCCAATTTTTAGTTGTTTAGAAGGAAAGGTGACACCTAGTCCCTGCTCGTTCGTCATAGCCAGAACAAAAGTCCACATCATTGTTTGTTTGTTTTCTCAAAGTTCATCACATAATTAGACTTTATAGCCAGGGTTAAGAACCACTGTATAAGGTAGAATGCACTTTCTTTCAAAATAAAGAAACTTTATATTATCTTAAAATATCCTAATGAAATATCTTAAAATATCAGGCACGTTAACTTTCTGGCCATCTCCTCAACCTCCATCCAATTTCATTTTGCCTCTAGAGATAAATTAAGGGTTTTCTTTCATTCTTTTTTTTTTAAGTTGATTAACCTTTATTTCTTTCAATAGTTGAGTTTCTTACTGCGTACAGTTCAGTCTTCATATCAGAAGCTTTAGCATTAACTAAGAGCATATTAAAAATCCAGGTCTGCTGGGCTGGAGATACTTGGGTGATGCCTGAGCACCTTATATCCTGATAAATTCTGAATAAGATACAGATTACAAAACTAAGAAAAACCAAATGAAATTGATATGTGGGGAATCAAGATAACTAATAAGATAATCAAGAACTAATAAGGAATCAAGATAACTTAAAAGACCACTTAAAGGTAAGTTATTTTGTGTTTTCAGTTGCATTGTTGTGTACATGCTACTGCTTTTATGTTACCTACCTCCATATTATCTTACAGGAAGTATCCCCCCTAAAGTGATAATGTGGTAAATAAAGTAAATATGATATTGTGGAAAGTGAACTCTAGCTCTTGGAATCTTATTTGTGAGTTAGTTTCAGTGAATAAGTGAACAGCACATGCTGTCTTTTTCTAATATTAGTTTATTCTGTCACTTAGTTCCATTTAGTGTCAGGTTGTGTTAGAATTGTAAAGAGTACATATAAACCAGGTCAAGAAAAGAATGGCCATTCTTTGGAAATAAATGACAGAATAATAAACCTTTGACTATTTTACTTTGCAGGAAGTCAAGGGACATCAATAATCGTGTCACTTCTCCTGCAGTCCTTCTGAAATTTTTATGGAATGTTGTAAATAAAGAGGGGGCTTATCACATTTATTGAGAGAAAAGTAAAATATTTCTGAGAAGTGAATGTAAATGTATTATTTATTGTTAAGGTAAATTTGGTAGTTTTTTTTTTCCTACTTAGTTCTCCTTCAATTCAACATATTAAATGGGCAAGCATGTATTAAATATCTTTTGGGAGTAAAGTAATGTGCTAGGGACTGCAAATAAAGATATATAAGACACCATTACATTATCTAACGTAGGTAACAATTAGGTAGGAGAACATGAGATATAAACACAAAAAGTTCAATATAAAGTAAGTGGCATTAAAGAATATCTGAAAATATACATATTTAAAGACAGCATCATTTAGCTTGGACATCAAAAGGAGATTCATGAGGAAAGACAAAATGTAGCCATGTGTTAATGATGCAAGTTGGAGTTCCTGGTAGATAGGATCAAATTAGGAAGTCTGATCACAAGAATCCACAGAAGTGGTTTACCTAGATGATTATATAGGAAATTGAAAGGAAGAAACATTTAAAGTGATCTGTGGTGGAGTGAAATAGGGGAAGAGAGAATCTGTATGCAATGTGGTTTGAAAGGTTTTGGCCAAGTGAGTGACAAAAGTGTGATTTGTACCACAAAGTACATTATTACATAGGAGGAGTTGGAGAACTGTGGAGTTAGTTAGCTCTGCAATAATCTTGGTAAGAGAATAATCAGAATTGAAGGGATGTATGAGAGATGTACTGGAGGTAGATGCTATACCAATTTAAAATAAAAGGATAGATGAAAACTCTTAAAGCATCAGAAATCATCAAAAGGAATCCAGTTTTTCTTAGGGGATAGCTCCATTTGTAGATATTATAAAGTAAAAAGCTTTACTTTTTTTGAGGGGTTTGAGGCATGCTGAATTTATGGTATTGCTGGAAAGTCTAAAATTGCTGGAAATGTAGAACAAGTAGATGAAATGCATGTCTAGATGTAACAATAAAACTTAAAGACCTATGCATTTAATTTGACTTCTATAAATTTTGTGGTATACATAGTATGTATGTATCTAAAAGATGTAATATAGACATAGAATTTCATGAAACCAAGGAAGTATATTTGAGAAAAAAGGGAAGAGACCAAGAAGTTTGTTAGACAGCATAGTTTTAAGTAAACAGGTATAAAGAATAGAAGATAGTGAAAAAAAAAGAAAAAAAATAAAAAGTCCGGGACAAGAGTCAGGAAAAAATGCAATGAAACAAAAGAGGAGAATGACAACATGTATCAATAGTTCTGGTATTTCAAAAAGATGGAGGAAAAAAATAAGATGAATTATTATTGAATATAGACTTCAGTGTCACACAAATGTTTGGAGTTTCCAGATAGTGTTTCTGTGACGTATTCTAGAACTCAAAATAATCTCCCCATTTTAAGGTCAGCTGATTTAATTCGTAACCTTATTTCCATGTGCGAAGTCTGTTTTCAGCAGTACCTAGGTTTATGTTTCACTGCATAACCAAGGGATGGGAATCTTTGGGCAGTCTTCCTTAGAATTTGACCTACCACAACTGGAATCTTTTTTTCCAGGTCTATATAACTTATTTCTGTACATCATATGTTTTATAGTCCATGTCTAGGTAGTGCTAGGCAGTCTCTTTCCTGTTTCCTCAATGATACCTCATTCCCAATGTCTAAGTGAACATTTGTTCATGGGGCCTTTTGAAGTAATACTACCGAAATGCTAAGGAGGGCGGCTTCTCCTGATAAGCTTTACAAAATGCTTTCTGCTTCATGAACCTTAAGATGGATTCTCAGGATAGGGTGTTCAAAGACACAGTCTTGATTTTCCCTCTAAAATGGGCCATGCTGGGATGATGTATCCTTTCTCAATGAGTTACGTTTTCTGTGTTTTCTTCCATAATAGATAAAGATAGCTGCAGTAAACCTATCTCCTTGATTGGAACCTGGCCAAAAACAAAACAAAACAAAAACCTTTCAATAAAAACAGTTCCTTTCACATTGGATCACCTTGGGTACTATAACACTACATGAGTTATGCCATTACATTCTCAAATCCCTCCCTAAAGAAGATAGTATTAAATGTATTAAACAACAGCTGGGCAGTGTGTGTTTCTGCTTAATCAGGTATATTCCATATGCAAGGATGTCATTTAAATGAGGGTACTGAGAGAAATGGTGAGAATGGCATTGTGGATATAAGTTTTGCCTTAGGGATATAAAAATATCCACATTCCCAGAAAGCTCAGCACAGAAGAAATACCATTTTCTCAAGGGAAAAAAGAAAACATAGCAAAGGTACTCTGTCCACAGCAAATTATCCCTTCCTCATTATTTGTAGCTTTTGCCTATTTCTAAGCAACAAATCATTCTGCATTCTTCTCATCAAAATTTGCTGCTCTGCACTTCATTTTGCTAAAATCTGATTCAAAATAAAGAACAAAACCAACAACATACCCCAAAGTTGCCATGCTAAGCTCTTCACAAATTCCCATTTTATCTTCCACCGTGCTTCTGGCCTCACTTAATGCTTTGTACAAAAACTCAACTTTATCTTAATAATCACCATATGGTTGCTCCCTCTACCTTTCCAGTCATTGCTGCTGGACACAGACAACTTTAGGACCTGGCATGATCAGCAGCAGTGGTATTTCTACTTCTCACTCTTCTACAGTGAGGCTAGAAAAGCTAAGGTTATAGATGATTCTTAATCCATAATCATCTCCAGAATAAAGTTCAGCTTTTGACCTTGAAAAAAAGCAGGGGAAAATTTGGTTAAAAGTTCATATATTTTATATGGCATCTGTAAATTCTAATTGAAAGAAAATAAAGGTAAGTATGTTTGCAAAGATTTTTTTTTTTTAATGCATCAGGTATTTTTTGAGCACTTAATATGTCTAGACACTGTGCAGTGCATTTAGATCTAAAAATTTACCCTTCCCAACAACCAGCTTAGGATCTAGCTATTGAAAAAAATAATAATAAGGAAAGGATTAATGAATAGTTAATGAGGGGGAAAATAACGAAAGGAGAAAAGTATCAAATAATAGTAAAATTTGTTGGGAATAGCAAGGAGGGAACATGTTCTGAGATGATATGAATTGATTCCCTCAAAAATATTGCTCTTGAGGGCTCCTGCTAAGTGTCCAAAATCTTTTCCACCAGCCTTGTTTCTACAAGTCCTTTTGCAATAATAAAAATTAGAAAAGTGCAGCTGTGATTTAGACAAAAAGAAACATTGCATACATCCATGCAGAATGAAGAACTTTCCAGAGAAGTACAGAGGATTTCAAATGGAGGTTGGCAAAGGCATTTAAAACTTTCAAGGTCTGGGGGTGCCTGGGTGGCTCAGTGGGTTAAGGCCTCTCTGCCTTCAGCTCAGGTCATGATCCCAGGATCCTGGGATTGAGCCCCGAAAAGGGCTCTCTGCTCCGCAGGGAGCCTGCTTCCTCCTCTCTCTCTGCCTGCCTCTCTGCCTACTTGTGATCTCTGTCTGTCAAATAAATAAAATCTTTAAAAAAAAAAAAAAACTTTCAAGGTCTGTTGCTTTGTTTTGTTTCATGTTTTACTTTATTTATCCCAATATCAAGATATTTTCTGATCTAAATTATTGGTCTGTCATGAAGACTGAAACTAAAAATACAGCACAAGGTGAAAGTGATGTCCAGATAGTCTTACTAAAGGCATTCCTCTTTGTTGCTGAACCCATAAAGCCTTAAAAAATAAATTCAAATTGGCAAACTTAAAATAGATTATTAATTACATATTAAGTAAAAAAGCTATGACATAATTCTGGCACACTAGTTCATAAAACTAGATCTCTTGATAATTTGATTGATGTAATTTTGTTCTCCATAGATTTATAATTTATAGCAAGCTGACTTTAAAAATTATTAGATGCAACTGATTGATATAATTAGACCATGAAAATGAATGAAATCTTCTGACATTTAGGCAGTAACTCATTTAAATGAGGTGCCTAATTTGTTAGCTTCCAGAGTCAAATCAATTTTAGATAAGTAATTTATATTGCTGAATTATATTCCAATTTATGAGGACAAAAATATTAAGCACTATCCCGTCTGCTGAGGGACTGCCAAAGAATCAAGAATTTTAGTGCTGAGAAGGTTAAGTGTATAAACGCTTAATGACCTAAACCAACAAGCCAAGATTTTTTCTAAAGCAATAAAAGTAAATAATACAGTTCAAAGAAGTGACAACTGCTAATTTATGAAGTACTGAACCTTGCCAGCTAGGCTAGGTATAACCAGGTATAGTCTTCTAATTAAGACATCTTTTGCAAGCTAATAATATAGTTGGAATTTACTTCTACTAATGTATTTTAATAGAATCTGTACCAAAAATTTGAAATGTCATTTTTATTAGTAAAGAATAGAGTGATGGTTTATCATTGAACTACAGGGACCTATTTATAACTACTTAACTACTCACTGAGGCTTGTAGATGTATATATATGATATTTATACAAAAATAAAGATACTCCAAGGGAGAATGATTTGTCACTTGGTCAAGACAGCATCTCAGGGTATATACGGTGCAGAACATGTTTCTCTCATTGTTCACCATGAGAGAAGCTCGAAAGGTAACTTGGTATGCAATACCTTTCTCAGTTGGAATAAAGGCATCATGTAGCCTCTAAACAGTGGCAACTGCAAATAGTTGTGAACTATAGCACCAGAGAGGCTAAGGGAAAAACCAAAACCTAGTTTGTCTGAGTCCATGGCAAGAACTGCTGATCACAGGGCTTACCTCTCAATCACACATACACAGGCGTGAAGAGCTCACTGTCATCTTTTGGTTGAAACAACAATAACAGTTGTTAAAAAGACGTATAAATGAAAAAAAGTTGTATAAATGTGCTCCCTTTGAGACACTGAATTTTATATATCACTGCACGTATTTCTGTTTATGTTTTGAAATAATCTTTTAAACTGTAGATACTACACTTATTAATAGGCTGTTTCCTTGCTCTTTGATAGTCGTCCGGGCTTTTGGACTCTGAGACACAGTATTTTAATGATTTTACATTCCAAAAGTGATAAAAATGCTTCCTATTTTAAATCCTGATTGCTGTTCTCATATATTTTTGTGGTTATATATTGATATGAAATAAATAAATAATAATAAAAAAATATATATATAGTAGACATTAACACAAAGAGTGATATAAATTGTTCCAGCATGGAAGTACTTTTTCTTAGGATCTATTAATATTTTTAACATAAAAATTTGTTTTACCATGTTATCAGAATGAGAGTATCTATTGGGGGTAAAATATAAACATCCCTTGGGTCTTTTTAACTACACTTATGTTTATGTGCTCATGTCCATAATATTATCTTATCTGGAATCTATCCAACTGAATATTTGTTTCATATTCCTCCTCTCATTCTTTTCTTAGGGCAGAATTTTCATCTATTATAATACACAATGTTTTTCTAAATCTCAAACCCCTTCCGTATGTGGGGAGGAAACCATCCAATTTACAGCAGAGGCAACTGTCCACCCAAAGGCAGAATACTATTAAATTGCCCAAGACAGGAACAGGACACTTGCTTCCTAAAAAGATTGTACTGATGGGCATTTTATTTTTATACCTTTTAACTGAAACCAGATATTTGAGATTTCAAAGAATCACAGTAAACCAGAGAAAATGTTTTGAGGTAGGCATATGAGAATGTTGAACTCTTTCGAAATGAAAATATTTTTTTGCTGTTGTTGTTTGTTTTTCTTTAGATCTGGGAAGGTGGAGGAGGCAGTAGAAGTGTGAGTTTGAATTTTCAAAAATTCAAAAAACAACAGCTGATGAATATTTTTACAGTCATTACATTAATAGGAAAAGCATCTTTGAGCTCTCGGACTTGATGCCAATATGATGATGCTCACGTGATTTCTGACTCTGAGGGTGGTCTTTAGAGATAATTGCTTTCTGTTTCCTGAATATCTTCTAGAGTCATGTGGACAGACTCAACAAAACATAGTTATATCCACACAAAGGGGAGACAAGGATTTCTGAAAGAAAGAAATCAAATGAGATTGGTAATTGGTTTTATAATAGGAAATTAGATTATTAGTTTACACCAATATTAAACTGAGCTTTAATTTCCTGTGATTTACATTCCTTTACATGTAAATCATCTTTTGAGTACTTGAAAAACCATAATCTATATCCATATCTATGCCAATCTATCCACCTCCATTAGCAATCAGAATACCTATTTACTTCACTTATCTCAAACTCTGTCCTAATCCATTGAAATCCCTTAGATTATAACTACTAAATTTTATGTTTTCAATTTCAAAAGCTACTGGTGATGAAGTTCTAGAACCTAGGTGAGGTTTGGTGGGCTGAGGTCCGGAGCTGATGACCAAGAAAGAATTCTTGAGACATCTTTGGTGCAAAATGGTGGTTTATGAAAGCACGGGGACAGGACCTGTGGGCAGGAAGAGCTGCTGCCCCGGGTTGTGAGGGTAGGCATGTTATATACCTCGCGGTTGGGGGAAGGTGAGGGGAAGGGATGGGAGGTTTCAACAGAGTTTTCACATGTTAGGGAGGGCCTACAAGGTGCCGCGGGGGAGGCCTTGCCCTTATGGCTTGATCAATGTCGTCTTTAGGTCAGGCATTAACATCAAGACAGTTGGGAGATTCTTGGTGGGGTATTATGATCCTGCTGTCATTTACATTCCCTTCTACTCCAGTCTCCTCCAGTTTATGGTGGGGAGGGAGACATTAAGGCTTCAGGAACTGAGAGTTATTTGCCTCTGGAAATTTGTGCTATTGATAAGGTAACCTCCTTGTTTAGGTCTCTAGGACATCTGTAGAGCAAGGGAGATTCCTGTTCTGCAGGACTGTGATCCCTGCAAGTTAACTATTTATCGTTTTATGGCAGTCAGGGATGTCTGAGGAATGCTACACATATTATGGAGGGGAGCGGGTGAAGAGGGGGTGCGGCGCCAGCTTTTGTTCTGTCCTCAGCCAGCCTCCTGCTCCCTCATCACTGGTTCACAGTAAATCCCCAAAAGGAAGTAAATTCCTGAATAATAATTATTGTTTATAGGAAATACCTGTGATAGCAGGATTATACTGAAAATAAATTCTAATTTCATATAGTAAGAGGTCACAAGATACAAAGCTTCAAAATGTGTATTTACAGGGATCATGATCTAGCAGCCATTGAAAATGACCTTGAAAATCCCAAATATCATCAAACCATGCAACCACTATTGGATTTCTGTCAAAAGGCATAGAATATTTACAGAAAAAAATAATAGATGATCACGGTAAGTTGCAGAGTAGTATGTAAGAACATTTGGCAGATTGTAAATTTATAGTATCACAGTTCTGTCTTTATAAGAATAAACTAGTAAAATTGGTCTATAGCATGTATCATAACCATTTGCCAGGGCATTTAAATGGGAATAAGCAACAAGGACACATTTTCCCTAAGGAAACTTATAAGTAAGAGGAAAACATTTCAAGGCAAAGAATAAAGGCTATTTAGTATGTCAAATGCATTCTTGTTCCTGTATTTCATTTTTTATTGTGCCACCTAATGATTATTTTGTGGGTTATCTAAAAAACCAATTCCTTGGACAACCTTTACAAATAACTTTGCAAATGTATTTAGTATCTTCAAGAGAACAACATTTATTTTTAAAATGATAGAGAAAAGATTTTTAAAATGACTATTTAATTTGTGGTTGCTGCAGAAAATGATTGTAAATTTTATAGTATTGATTTAACTTTTTATAAGATATATGCAAAAAATTAATAAAGGGTTTTTATTTGATCTGTTTATGAATGCGTGTGAATGCACATATGTTTGGTTATTCAGAGTGTGAATGAGAAACATAAGGGAGAAAGAATCAACAACCCAACCTGGCAACAGAGGTTGAGAAAATTTTTTATCTGAACTGTTATTTTCCAAAAATGTCTAATATACTGTGGGTAGCTGCCCCAGAAGAGTGTACTTGGTTGGGTGAGAAGTGAGGGAATTAAGAAAATATATCTATAAATGCAGATGGCTTTGTAATATGTAATGTTGACTAGGCCCAAATTTTGTTTTCTTGTATGTTTCCAAATTGGATGAACAACAAAGGATATTAGTGGGAGATCTGGACACAAAGGAAGCAGCCGCCATTTTTGTTTAGCTCACACACATTGCTGCTGATCTGCTGACTCACACTGAACCTGCTCTACCTTCTCCTGAAGTTTCTCTGATGCCTGGGCCACAGCTGTGTGTTCGGTTTAGTGATGAAGGGCTCTCGCTTCTGCAGTATACTCTGATCACCAAAATCAGAGGTAACAAGAACTGAAATGGGGTCCAGTTCATCCTATGAGAATCCAACTTGTTCTTGAAGATTTCAGTGTGCCCTTGAGCTTCCCTTCTTTACAACCATTTTTCCTAAAGAATTTTTTTTAACCTTTTATTTATTTATTTGACAAATAGAGATCACAAGTAGGCAAGGAGGCAGGCAGAGAGTGGCGGGGGAAGCAGGCTCCCTGCCAAGCAGAGAGCCCAATGTGGGCCTTGATCCCAGGACCCTGAGATCATGACCTGAGCTGAAGGCAGAAGCTTTAACCCAATGAGCCACCCAGGCACCCAACCATTTTTCCTAAATGACTACATGCCCTGTGTATGTTAACTTCCAGCTCTAGATGTAAAAACAATAGTTTTATAGACACTGTTTATCCAGCTCTTATGAGTCCATGACTGTACATGGCCACTTCGTGTAACAAATCCCTTTACACACACACACACACACACAAACACAAGGTTTTTCTTCTCTGGTTGAATGTTGACTGATAGAATCACTAACATTTTTGTTGATATCAAGGCAAAGCTGAAAAAGCAGCCATAAAATATAAAACACATAATGAGAATTCAGTAGATGCAAAAAACTGGAGCCTGAGGTGATTAGGAGAAACTTTAGTCCGCAGAAATTCACAGGGTGTTTTATGGTTGTGAGACAGTTCTCTCTAGATCTTAACAGGCTAAGTAACCCAGGCAGAAATATGAGTTGAATTCCCTGTGGTAAAAGTTCTTTATATTTTCCTTCTTTGTTTTGTTCATTAAAAAACCAGCTTCCACCGAACTTTCTAAAAGATTGTTTTAAAAATACAAATATGATTTTAATCATATGCTTAAAATGACTCCCTTTTCCAATGATGAAGTCTAATTACTGTAATATAATGAACCCCCATTTATTTAATAAATAAACCTTATATAAATATGTATTAAGTACCAGGAAATCTTCCAGGCCTCAGAGATAAAGTATTATAAAGACAGACAAATCCCTTAATCTCTTAGATATTGCCTTTTTTTGGAGAATTTGGAGATTATAATCCTTCAGAAAGAAAGTAAATCAACATAAAATTATGGTTGCATACATGTGTTTCCCTGTGAAATATTTTAACAATTATTGTTTTCATCTAGCAATAGTTTCTTTCCTTCTGCTTTGTTCCAAATATAGCTAAGATAAACCTTTTTGTTATCACAATATTTTTTTTAAAGTCTCTGGTTATTCTGCTTTTTTTTTTTTTTTTTTTTGGTCTTTCTAATCTTTCTTACTATTAAAGGTCAGCTTCTATACTGATGCTTGGTTCTGTATGCTGCCATTTGTAGATCCCTTTGTAAATGTAAAGTCTAAGGACAAATACAAACTAATAATAAAAGGCTTAATTTTCCCAGTTGAAAATGGGAGAGGAGATTTTCCTTCCCCTTTTCTCTGAGAATTTACCTTAGAAAATTTGTAATTTTAAGTATTTTCTCATCTCTTTAAAATGTATATAAATCCTTTCAAAGACTAAATAGTCCTTTCCTTGGCTGGCTTTTTCTCAGCTTTTGGTTTTTTTAAGATTTTTAAAAAATTTATTTGAGAGAGAGAGCGCGCCAAGTGAGAGAGAGAAGTGGAGGGCAGAAGGAGAGGGACAGGCAGGCTCCCAGTTAAGCAGGGAGCCTGATGCAGGGCTTGATCCCAGACTCTGGGATCCTGACCTGAGCCAAAGGCAGACACTTAACCAACTGAGCCACCCAGGCACCGCTTTTATCAGAGTTTGACCTGAGAATTAGTGCTTTACATGATCTCTCTCTCTCCCTTTTAGTGATTGGGTAAACTGCTAGGCTGGCAGAACATTTTGGTCATCCATCAAAGGCCTTTTTTATTGGGCTTCTTTTTCTCATAATATGAATCTCGTTTTGTTGTCTTTTCTGGTGTCTCCCTGCCTGGTTCCAAAACTCCTTCAATGCCTTAACACCAGCCTACACATGATCCTTTCTATTCAAGAAGGTTCACATATGTTGTCTACCTTGGATACGGCTATCTCAGCCTTTGGTAACTCCTTATATATAAATTCCCCCAAAGGACCAACGTTGACCCATAGGCACATCTCTAGACCCCTATTCAGCAGGAAGAAGTTACAGAATATAAGACTTTCCATCCTCAACAAAGATTTAAGGATCAAAATTGTTCAGGGGGAAATAATGAGAACAGAGGCAGAAGGAATACAGACAAAAGTAAATTTTCCTTACAATTTGCAGCCCATTGACAAATAGTTGAGACAGGTAGAGCATGACAATCCTCAAAGAATTCACAGCTGTTTTAATGTTAATGCTTTGCTTGAAGCAAAAGCAACCTTAATCTGACAACAGTCAGACCTCCAGGATCTTTAAATCTTCTTTAACATATGAAAATCCTTTTGGAAACCCTTTATCTCTGCTCGCCCAACTTAAAATATGTACTCAATACCTTCTCACAATCCCAGTACAGTTCTTCTTAGCAATGGGCATCCTGTCCACTTTGCACTGGGGAGTAGGAGGGGGAGGAGAGGGTGTGTGTTAAAAATATGGGAGCCGTTTTTTTGAAATGGCAAATCAAAGGAGATACACCCAGATCTCCTACATTCTATAGGATAGAAACCAGGCTTAGATGAGTGCCTGTTTCAAGTATCAAAACAACCACTTTTTATAAGAAAATGAGAGGTTTATTTTTCCTCCAGATAAAAACAATTAACCAACATAAAGTCATCCTAACTGCCAGGTAAAGTTAGGATAACCTATGTGTGACAAAGAGTGCTGTCAAGCCTCTCACTTGAGGACTAGTTACAATTTGTTTTGATAACATGCATGTAATGAGTTGTCACTGCTTAGATATTTAAAAGCTGAGGTTTCTTTCTGTTTTGCAACCTTTTAGCAAACTGTCTATGAAGTGCATGGCATTCAGGGTTGTTCAACAGCAAACTTCTTTCTCTACTGTCTTTGTGGAGAGATTTCCTGGATTGGGAGAAGACTTTATTTTTAATATTTCCCCAACAAAACTCATCCTGGGGATAAACTTACTCATTTTGTTTCCTTCAGAATTGAAAGTATTATTTTTTTAAGTGAAATTTTGTATTTCACCTTATACGAACTTAGAGCTATTTTTCCCCCTGAAAGTGTTAAGTGTTACAGTCTTCTTTCCTGAAGAATAAATATTAACATGTTCATAATCTTGTTCTTTTATTTTTTTTAAGAAAAGTGGGATGATTTGTTTATGCCTTTAGCCCTATACTAAGTTTAGGGAAACTTATCTATTACTGTTTATATAGGTGGTTTTTTGTTTTGTTTTGTTTGTTTGTTTGTTTTTTAGTGGGAAGAGGGGAGGAAGAATCTTTACTAGGCTCCTCACTGAGCTCACAGTCTAACATGGGGTTTGATCTCACAACACTGAGATCATACATGAGCCAAAATCAAGAGTCAGACCTTTAACCAACTGTGCTACCCAGGTGCTCCCAGATGTTTTTGTTTTTACTTTTTTATTGAGATATGATTGGCATGTAAAATGCTATATATATTTAGTGTATATGTTCAGTGAGTTTGGAGATAAGTATATGTCCATGAAACCATCCCTAATACCTCTTTTATTATTATTGTGTGTGTATGTGTGTGTGTCCTGTTCTTACAGGAGACATACCCTCTTAGCAAGTTTTATAAAAACAATGCTGAATTGTTGGCTATAGGCATTATGGTGTAGAGTGATCTCCAGAATTTATTTAATCTCACAAAGCTGAAACTTTATACCCTTTGACAATTCTTCATTTCCCCTTCCTCCATCTCTTGGCAACCGCAAGTCTACTGTCTGCTTCTATGAGTTTGATTGTTTCAAATTATTCATATAAATGAAGTTGTATAGTATTTGTCCATGCTAACATTTCACTTAGCATAATGTCCAACCATGTCATCACAAAGGGAAGAATTTCCTTATTTTTTAAGGCTGAATATTATTCCATAGTATGTGTAATATAGTAAACATTCATCCATTTGATGAGGGAGCAGAAGGCAAACAGGATAAAGCACGAGTTGACACCCTACAAACCCCACTACCCCCCCCTCCCGCCGACTCCTAGATGGGATATGAGCAATATTCCTTAGGTACTTCTGGTTGCCCTAAAACTAAGGGAAGTGAAAAACAAATGGTTAACTAACACAGATCACAGTTCTATAGGAAATGAGTCTCCCTCAACTTAGAAATGTCATAGTGATTTACAAGAAAAATCAGTCTTATCAATAACCTCACATGCAGAGACCCATAGATTCAGTTTCCTGGAGCCCTAACATTACCCTCCCCTCCACAGTGATGCAGAAAACAAAGGCAGAAGGAAATGCAGGTAAAATCAAATTTCCTTATAACTTGCAGCCTGTTGACAAGTACTCGAGGCAGGCAGGATGTAACATTCTTCCAGGAAACAGCCAAATATCTTAATATAAATGCTTTGCTAAAGGAAAAAACAAAAAACAAACACAGCCTTAGCTTGACAAAGGTAAGGCCTTCAGTATACCCTAAGTCTCCTGTAGCATATGAAAGTCCTTTTGGAAACCACCTTTTGTCCTTACCTCTCCTATCTCCCAAGTCTGTAATCAGTTACCACTCACACTTGTAATGCAACTCCTTCCACCCACTGTCTTGTCTTGGTGCTTTAATAGGATCAAAAGACATCTCAAGAATTCTTTCTTGGCCATCTGCTTCAGATGCCAACACTACTCCAAAAACGACCTTTCACTGACAGACATTTATATTGAGTTCTATTGTTCTCATGCCTTGGGTATTGGGAATAATACTGTAGTGAACATGGGAGTGCAGATACTACTACTTCAAGATTCTGATGTCAATTCCTTCAGATAAATACCCGGTGAAATGCTGGAGTTATTATTTTTTTTAATTTTTGAGGAACCTTCATGTTGTCCCCTATACCATCTTACACCTTCATCAACCATGTGCCAAGGTTTCTTTTTCTCCATATCCTCACCAACATTTGCTTAGAAAGAAAGGAAGGAAGGGAGGAAGGGTGAGTCATCCTAACAGATGTATATGACACTGATTTGGGGAAAAAAGGCAAAAGAAATGTAATTTAAATTAAAATCTCTTTATAGTTTGCCCCCCACTGATAGATACCGGAAACATGCAGATGTGACCTTCTTCAAGGAACTCGTGGCTGTCTTAGTGCCTTAATGTTTAAAAGTAACCTCTTCTTGGCAGCAGCTGACCCCACACCATCCTGAAATCTTTGCTTCTGGATTCCTTGAAGACTTGCGCTGGCCCTAACACCCACTAATTAAAAAGGACACAACCAGTCACTCCTCACAATCCCAATATAGCTCTTTCTGCCCATAAGTCCTGTCCCAGGAAGAGGAAAGGGGTGAAAGTATAGGCAGGAGGGATAAGAGGTCCGACTCCCCTGAATAGGTTCTGAAACTATTCTTTGCAGGTGGAGACACTGAGACAGATCAGAGCAAGAGATACGGAACAAACCGAGAAGGCACAAGAATCTCAAGGCCACAAGCTTCCCAATCAGTTCTCAATTAAGGACTGCCACTAAAAACGCTTAGTGTCAACCGATTTAGGACCCCCTCATTCTAGAGAGCTTTTTTCTTTCTGTTCTCACCTTCACTTAATAAACTCACTTCACTTTGCCCTTTTAAATCCATGAGATTCATTCTTTGACTCCGTGAGATAGGAACCCTACAATCCTGCAACAATATTACACTGTCATTTTGATTTGCATTTTTCTGATGATTAGTAATGTTGAACACATTATCATTTACTTGGTGTTCATTTGTATGTCTCCTTTGAAACATATTTATTTAGGTTCTTTGCCTATTTTTAATTTTTTTTTATTTTTGCTACTGAATTTTCTGAGTTCTTTATATGTTTTGGATATTATTTGATATATATTATTTGATATTATTTGATATAATTTGATATATGGTTTGCAAATATTTTCTACCATTCTTGAGGCTGCCTTTTCATTTTGTTGATAGTTTCTTTTGCTGTGAAGAAGCTCCTTAGCTTGATATAAACTTACTCTTTTATTTTACTTTTGTTATCTGTGCTTTTGGGGACATATCCAAAAATTCATTGCTCAGACCAATGTGAAGGAGCTTTTCCCATTTTCTTCTAAGAGTTTAATGGTTTCAGGTATTACTTTTAAGTCTTTAATCTGTTTTGAGTTGATTTTTGTGAATGGTAAAAGATAGGGGTGCACATATTTTTGCATGTGGTTGTCCAATTTTCCAAAGCTCCAATTACTGAAGAGACTATCTTTTTATTTTGCATTCTTGGCACCCTTGTGGAAGAGATTAGATGACCATATATGCCTGGGTTTATTTCTGGGATCTCTGTTCTCTTCCATTGTTCTATGTTTCTGCTTTTATACTGGTATAAACACTGTATTAATATAGCTTTGTAATATAATTTGATATCAGGAAGTGTGATGCCTTTAGCTTTAGTCTTCTTATTCAATATTGTTTTGGTTATTCAGTATCTTTGTCATTCCATATGAATTTAAGGAATTTTTTCTATTTCTGTGAAAAGTGTCATTGGAATTTTGATAGGATATAACATTGAATCTGTAGATTGTTCTGACTGGTATGGATATTTTAGCAATATTAATTCTTCCAATCAATGAACACAAGATATCTTTCTACTTATTTGTCCCTTCTGTAAAAGAAACATCAATAATTTGTATGTCTGGCCAGATAATCTCACCTCAGGTGGGGTACAGCTTTTATGTTTGTAAGAAGTTGTTAGATGATTCAAACAAAAGTATATCTGCTATATAGGTTTGGGGCAATTCAGACCTTGAATTAAAGAAAACATATGAAAATGGACTCTTGGGCTTCTTATAAATCCAAGACAGATACCTGAAACTGGTCATTAGTAATATATTCATAGGCATTCATTGTTAGTTGTAAATCATTTGGTTTTATAGATTGTTCTAGATATAAATTTTATAAAATTATGGTAGGAAAGTATTTTGAAGTGAGGATACACTTCAACATAAACGCACACACACACACACACACACACATTAATAAATTAGAGAAAACTAGAGCCAAAAGAGAAATATAATAATAAACATAATTTTTGTTCAAAATTGAATAACCAATCAGCCAAGTAGTATATAGTCAGGTTAGAACACGTGTTAATGTGGGAAAATTTAAAGATTTCATTCTCACAGAAGACTATGAACTTTGTTTTATTTTGCTTTATGCACTGGAACCCAGTGCATAAAGCAATTTACAAATATATATAACCAATTTACAAATATATAACATTAACAACAACTACTAAGATATGAAGAAATGGTTAGATCTCTCCAAGCCCATAGCCCATAATCAGTTACAAAAAAGAAAATAAGTCACATTATAAGTCTTATTGCTCAATATTTACTAGTGTAAACTTTTTTTCCTAAATTATAATGAATATATGAGGGACATGGGATTAGAGAACATTGTTTTATAACTGCAGTAATTTCTAAACATTATATTTTCCTTTCCAGAGAATTTTAATTAAGTTATAACCTGTGAGCATGATGATTGTAAGGCAGTCCTTCAAAAGGTAGGAATTTACTGGGATTGAGCAAGATTTATGTCAGGATGAGGAGGGAGGTTGCAAGGCAGGAGTTTTGAAACAAGTCTTGATGAGCTAGAATTTTACTGATTTAGTTGTAATAAAGAAGCTAAGGACTTGATAAAAAAGCAATTTTGGGTATTTTACAGGTTATCCCACTGGAAAAAGTGTTTCCCGGAGAAAAACAGTTATTTTTTGCTTGCTCTCATATATGTAGAATTTTGTGCTTGGTTTCAGTTTGAACAAAATGGAAATAATTTAGAATAAAAATATGTGAGAATATGTCAGAATCCACACAATATTTTATACTTAATGTTTTTCCCCCTGAGTTGTAGGCAAGAGAATAACTACCAAGAAAATAATTTCCAGTTTTTTAGACTATTTACTTAAGGTTTTCTTTCAATATACATATTGTAAATAGATAAACAAGAAACATACACACACAAAAATAACAGAAAAGAATCACAACAATATTACTACTACTCATGAAGTAAAAGGGCAAGAGCTCTTCATTTTGGTTAGACTTCTGAGTTAATAGATAACAAAGTCTAATGTAATTTTTTTTTTGAAGAATATTTTACAGTGTATTGGTTTATACACAATTTCTAGAAAGAGCAGATGATCAACGTCTGGTGCCATATTGTTAGTAATGAGGGTGGCCCAACAAGCCTTTAAGGCAAGTTTATTTGAATTAGAAATAAATTCCCTCCAAGCAGACACAATTCTATGAACACATAGCTTGGCAAGGGCATATAGTGAGATTAATAGCATGGCTTGAAACTTACACAACAATGTACCTACTCTGGAATGATACAACCAGAACTAAAGGAACTGGGACTGTTCTAATGGAAAGCCCACTAAGTTAATGCCTACTACTTGACCCCTACAAGATCAGAGACCAAACAAAAACTTCGCTAGAGCTATCCTTAGACAAATGGATGCTTGTATCATGTCTTCTCATGTCCAGTTACCATGACACATTATTCCATTCTGCTTTCCGTGTCTCATGTGAATATGTCTACTTGGCTTAACTGAAGTCATCTGGTAGTATTTGTTTGAAAGAATCTGATTTTTTTTTTTCTTTTGGCGAGAGAGTTCCACCAACATAGTAAAGGAGCACTAAAGAGAAGGATTTAAATGGGTGCCAGGTGAGCTAATCTGCACACTCTAACATAGCATTTATGCAAAACTATTCACTGAGAGTTTGCTATATTTCAAACATGGTGCTAGGGATATACCTGAAAAACTCACAATACAAAAATTTTTGGTGGAAAAAAAAGGAGGAGCCCATCTTAGTTATTCAACTACACGCTCAAATTTTACAATTTAATTATCAAAATTTTTACAGCAATTTTATATGCCTTCACTTTTCCCACACACAGTTTAATATAATCATACATATTTTAAGAAAGTCATCAGTTTTAAAATGACTCATGGTTGTATACATATACAAATTTTATTCCCCCTTTTCCAAAGGTTTCTCTTTATTTATGACTTGAGGCAATATCTTATTTTTAAAGGATTCCTTATTTAAAGGATTATATTATTTTTAAAGGATTCCTACTTCCCATGTGAGTAGATAATTAGGCACATTTTACATTTTTAAAATGAGATTTAGCAACATACAGATTACAGTACTGAGCCCATGCATACAACAGTGGTATGTACTTAATACTCTCATGACTTTTCCTCATTCTAATCTTGTACTCCTGTATCTCCTTGAGTCCAATCTTAGATTATCACTTATTTGCTGTACCATCTTACTTGCATGTCACACACACACACACACACACACACACATATATGTATATATATTTATATTCCATTCCATTCCATTCCATGAAATCACAGTGAAAACTTTGAAATACTTGAATTTTGGAATCATTTCATTTTATGCAGGATTATAACTACCTTAAAATTTTCTTATGAACAGTTGCGGAAATACTAATAAGTTGCAAAATAAGATCTAGTTTTTTTTTCAAATTCCCTCTTAGTAACACAAATTCGTCTAATAAGGACCTCATTTAAAAGAGATACAATAAAAACTTAACTGTAAATAAACATTTGGAAAAATTGTATTTTAGTTTTCAATTAAAGTTCCAAATCCCAAATTCTAAAATGCTATACACTATTTAAAAAAAAAAAAAGATTTTACTTATTTATTTGACACAGAGAGAGAGAGAGAGAGAGAGAGCACATAAGCAGGGAGGAGAGGGAGAAGCAGGGCTGGATCCCAGGACCCTAATATCATGACCTGAGCTCAAGGCAGATGCTGAACTGACTGAGCCACCCAGGCACCCCATACAATGTTATATATTTTTTATATGATTTTTAAAAAGACAATTTTTTTTAAGATTTTATTTATTTATTTGACAGACAGAGATCACAAGTAGGCAGAGATGCAGGCAGAGAGAGAGGAGGAAGCAGGCTCCCTGCTGAGCAGAGAGCCCAAAGCAGGGCTGGATCCCAGGACCCTGAGATTATGACCTGAGCCAAAGGCAGAGGCTTAACCCACTGAGCCACCCAGGTGCCTCTTAAAAAGATAAATTTTAGAAGTGGAACTTCAAGCAATTTCCTTTTTAATTTTTGAAAGTGATATGCTATTTTTGCATGTTATCATTCAGTCCCTAAATGTGTACAAGCTATGCAGGGCCAAGAAAAACATCAGATTGGTTAATTAAGACTTTTATAGAAAAATATTGATTTCAGATACAGTATCTATCAATGAATGTCAAATTTCTCTATATCTTCTAGTTCTTTTCAAGCCACTCTGTTACTTTTCTTGTATGCAAATCATAGTAATCTGATATGTTCCACTTTGAAATGATAGTTTTTAAAATGTATCTGGAAGTATCTATAATAAAACACATCATTTTTTTTTAAAGTCTGATACAAACTGTCAGGTATCATATTAATTTGAATGTGTTTACAACAAATTAAATAACAATATAAAAATACAAATATCATTTGAAAACTACGACCCTTTTTCTCACCATGCTAATCACATTGTCTCGTGATTTTAAAAAATTGTTATCTACATAAATTTTCTTTAAATCTATATGAAAATACAAAAATTCTTGTTTTCATTTTCAATGCTAAAATCCTTGCATCTCGATTTTTTTAATTTATTTATTTTTATTTATTTGACAGACAGAGATCACAAGTAGGCAGAGAGGCAGGCAGAGAGAGAGAGGGGGAAGCAGGCTCCCCACTAAGCAGAGATCCAGATGCAGGGCTCAATCTTTCACATACGTGGACATTCAAGGAAAAGCAAGCCTTGACAGGCTCTAGAAAATGTACCCACTTGCAGTGGACGTTTAAAGTCCCATCTTTGCTGGAAATGCTCTGTGGAGAGTCTCTTCTCCCTTTCCCTCTGCCCCTCTCCCCTACTCCTGCTTGCATTCTTTCTCTCTCTCACTCTCTCTCAAATGAGCAAATAAATAAATAATTTTCTAAAAAAAAATTTACAAAAGCAACAGATAGCCTTTAGAAATGTAATGGGACAGATAATAAAGCATATAGAATCATAATGGCTTAGTCTGACAGCAATTGTGTTTTTACTTACCTTTCTAGAATTCTGTCACTAGGGAATTAATTAATGGTGTTAAGTAATTGGATATGTGCATATATTATGTATTTTGCATTGCTAAGGTCATTTTGTCTATGCAAGTCTATAAACTGATTTTCCTTTTGTACTTCCCTGTCAATAAATCCTTTGATAAATATTTTTTTCTATAACAGATATTATATAAATTCATAATATATTTTACCATCATTTTGTTAGATAGTGGTTTGATTCCAATTGATGGATTACAGAGAATACTATAATATTTATTCAATGCTTTGCATTGATATTGTGTCTTTTTTACAGACTTCTTATCAGTAGATCTATGAGCCAGTTTATGAACATTTTAAAGGATATTAGTTTATAGTTTCAAAATACTTTAAAAAAATGCAGCAACATTTCATTGAATTAATAAGACAAGACAGAGTGTTGCTCAGAGAATACTTTCATTAGTATATCTACAATCTTCTTCAAAAGAATTAGTAAATAAATACTATTGTTGACTTTTGCTAGTATGATTGAAATATCTGCCTGTACTTTGTTAGCCATTTGCCTCTAGTTTTTCCATTATTTCTCTATTTCCTTGCCTTTAAAACAGCTTGCTGATACTTGTATATTCATTTTGTTGCTGTTGTTGTCATGGTTGTTTTGGGTCATAACTATCATTAGTATACAAATTTCTGAATTTGATTTTTATCAAATTTTATATGTAGATTATTATTCACATAAGCTATATGCAAAATATTTTGATAATTAATTGATCAATCTTTACCCCACTAAACCCTCAGGAGAAGCAGCTAGCAAATGTTATGACAGCCTAAAATGTAACTAGGCAATAGTAAATAAGGTACTAGAAAAATAATTTGGAGATAATAGTAGGTTATTTTGTAAATCCCAATAATATTAAAAAATTTGAAGGATTTCAAAATTATAAACCAAATACTGTTTAAAATCAAAAGGAAAAAGGAGTTGGGGGAAATTGGAAGGGGAGGTGAACCATGAGAGACTATGGACTCTGAAAAACAATCTGAGGGTTTTGAAGGGACGGGGGGTGGGAGGTTGGGGTACCAGGTGGTGGGTATTATAGAGGGCACGGATTGCATGGAGCACGGGGTGTGGTGCAAAAATAATGAATACTGTTATGCTGGAAATTAAAAAAAATAAAATAAAACTAGATTCTAACAAAAAAAAAAAAAAAAAAGATTCTGAGAGAGAGAAGACTGTGTAGGGACTTTGGGACCTGAGTAACAATACAAAAAGTTTATTTATTTATTTTATTTTTATTTTTTGTTTTGTATATCTTACTTAGAGCTGAACTCTAAGAGCTATAACTGCAACAGGCCCAGACAAAAATTACCCAACAAAAACTATTCATTGTAGGGATGCTTAGGTGGCTCAGTCAGTTAAGTATCTGCCTTCAGTTCAGGTCATGATCCCAGGGTCCTGAGATTAAGTCCCACGTTGGGTTACTTGCTCAGTGGGGGGCCTGCTTCTCCCTCTGTCTGCTGCTACCCTTGCTTGTGCTCTGTCTCTGGTTCTTTCTCTGAAAAATAAATAAATAAAATCTTAAAAAGACAAAAAAATACCACTATGCATTGTAGCTGAATGACCAAGAAAGAGCAGCATACCAAGATACAAAACTTTTAAATAATAATTGTGCTAACATAGTTAAACAGCACAGAAAAAAATCGGTCTTACTCCCTTCCACATTAGCAAAAGGAGAGTAAAGAATGGAGACTCGCATACTTGTGAGACTAGAATGAAATTTCCCACATCCTTGCAAGGCTGGTGTCAGATAAGGCCAAGCAGAAAGTGGAGAATTTCATTTCCTCTGAGTGGCAATGAGCCTTATGTATATGATATCAATGGAGACCACAAGGGAAGTCTGGACTTCTTTTGGTGATAATGAAATACTTCTTCCCACACACCCCTACTTGGGCTTTGTCAGAGCTAAAACAGTAGAGAGTCAGGACTCGTATCATCATCCAATATTAACAAAGCCATTTCTACCATAGAGAAAACATGGGGACTAAACACCCAACCCCTGCCAGCAGTAAGGAGGAGCCCCCTCACATTGAATGACAATGGAGGCCAAGTGGGAACCTGGACTGTGATATCCAACTGGAAGTAATATAATAGCAATGCTTTCCTTTCCGCTGCCAGAGTGGTATCAGGGGAAATCATTAAAATAGAAGTATATATAAAGTCCAGTCTGATAACATAATACCCACAATGCCTAGATTTCAACAGAAAGAAACAGGAAGATTTCAAATTGAATGAAAAAGACAATCAATAGATGCCAACATGGAATGACTGAAATGCTAGATTTATTTGATAAGGATTTTAAAGTAGCCATGTTAAATATGCTTCAGTGAGCAATTGAGAACATGCTTGAAACAAATGTAAAAATAGAAAGTCCTGGCAAGGAAACAGAAGATGTAAAGAAGAGCCAAATGAAAATTTGAGAGCTGAAAATACAAAATAGAGCAGATGGGTTCAGTAGCAGAACTGAGGAGACAGAAGAAAGATTCAGTGAGTTGGAAGATGGAACTATAGTTACACAATCTAAATAACAGGGAAAATAAACTGAAAAAGAGTAAATGGATATCCATGGATCTGTGAAGCTATAACAAAATAATAACTTTGACATGATTGATATCCTACTAAAGGGAGACAATGGAAGGGCTAAAATAGTACCTGAGGTAATAATGAGGTAATAATGGCCAAAATCTCCCCCAGATTTGCTAAATGAGTAAACCTACAGTTTCAAGAAGCTGAGCAAACAATGCTGTTGCAATGTTGTATGATTCTAAGATGAAGGGGTATAATTTGAGCCTGGGTCTGTATGGTCATAAATCCTATACTCTGGCTTCCATGTTGTATTCTCCTCATAGATAATAATTTACCAAAATAACCAAAGGACATTTTACAATCTTTTTTGTTTTCTTTGTTTGTTTGTTTCGTTTTCTGTTTTTTGTGTTTTTTAAGATTTATTTATTTATTTATTTAACAGACAGAGAACACAAGTAGGCAGAGAGGCAGGCACAGAGAGAGAGGAGGAAGCAGGCTCCCCACCTAGCAGAGAGCCTTATGTGGGGCTTGATCCCAGGACCTGGGACCATGACCCGAGCCAAAGGCAGAGGCTTTAAACCACTGAGCCACCCAGGTGCCCCATCTTTTTTGATTAGAAAAAAGTACCCTCAGCATATGAAGAATGTAATGAAATTTCACTGAAATGTTCAGAAAAACCTATCACAGATGCAATAAATAAATAAATAAGAAGCTGAGCAAAATCCAAATTTTGAAAGAAATCAATGCTAAAACATTTGATATTTAAACTTCTGAAAATGAGGGGCACATGGGTGGCTCAGTGGGTTCAAGCCTCTTCCTTCAGCTCAGGTCATGATAGCAGGGTCCTGGGATCAAGCCCCACATCTGGCTCGCTGCTCAGCAGGGAGCCTGCATCCTCCTTTCTCTCTCTTTCTGCCTCTCTGCCTACTTGTGATCTCTGTCTGTCAAATAAATAAATAAAACCTTAAAAAAAAATTCTGAAAATGAGAGAAAGAAAAAGCCTTGAAAGCCGCCAGGGGAAAAAAAAATCATCATCTTATCTGTAGCAGGAAGTACAATTAGATGGCAAAGAATTTTTCATTAGAAACTACTGAGATAAGAGGAAATAGCAACAATGTATTTCCAGTCCTCGTTAAAAACAAGCAAATTAACAACAAGCAAACCTATTCCACTCTATAATTCTATACATGGTAAAAATAAAAATATCCCTCAGTAATACAGGGGAAATTAAGACATTCTCAAATAAAGTAAAACTAAGAGAATTGCTTAATTGCAGATCTATCCTAAAAATAGCTAAAGTTTTCTAAGAAAAAGAACAATTAAAAAAAAAGAAAATTGGAATATTAAGAAGGAATAAAAAGCACAGCATACAAAAACATATATTTTTGTTGTTCTTTTTTTCTTTTTCTCTTGATTTTTAAAAACCATATGTTAAGAGTGAAAAAAAATTTATAATATTGTCTGGTGTAGTTCTAAATGTATATAAAGAAAATAGTTAAGAGAAGTGTATTACAAATGAAAGAGAATAAAATAACATGGAGAGTTAAAGTACTCAACATGGTAAAATGGCAACAGCAGGAGACTGTAATAAGTAATGTATACACAATCTAATTGTACATAAAATAACCATAAGAATGTTAAACAATGAGATACACTCAAAAGACTTAAAATAAATCAAAATGGAATTCTCAAAAACATTCAAGTAACAGAAAAGACAGAGAAAAGGAAACAGAGACATGACAAATAGAGAAAACAAAAATAAAATGTCAGAGACAGGCCTAGCATATCAATAATTATATTAAATGTGAATGGCTTAAATATGCAACTCAAAAACTAAATATGCAAAGGAGATTAAAAAAGCAAAAGCAAAACAAAACAAAACAAAAAACAAACAAACAAACAAAATGACCTAACTATATTTTGTCTATAAGAAACTGACTTCAAATTTAATTACATTGGTAGTTAGAAAATAAAAGAATGGAAAAAAAATGCATATTGTGCAAACATTAAAAGAAAGGAGGAGTGCCTATATTAATATCAAATTAAGTAAACTTCAGAACAAAAGAAGTTACCATATACAAAGAGGGCCATTACATAATGACAAAGAATCAATCACAAAGAAATCACAGCAATTCGAAATGTTTATCTACCAAAAAAAAAAAAAAAAAAAAGAGGAGAGAGAGAGAGAGAGATATTAAAAAAATATGTGAAGCAGGGTGCCTAGGTGGCACAGATGGTTAAGCATCTGCCTTTGGCTCAGGTCATGTTCTAGGGGTCCTGGGATCCAGCCCCACATCAGGCTACCTGCTTAGTGGGGAGTCTGTTTCTACCTCCCCCTCTGCTGCTCCCCCTGCTTGTGCTCTCACTCTCCGTCAAATTAAAAAAAAAAAAATATATATATATATACATATATATATGTATATATGTATATATATATGTGTGTGTGTGTGTGTGTGTGTGTGTGTGTGTGTGCAGCTAATAGAATTGAATGGAGAAACAGACAAATCCATAATGATCATTAGATATTTTAATACCTCTCAGCCAATAACTGATAGGACAGTTATATAAAAAACCATCTAGGATATAAAAGAACTCAGTAATATCATTGACCAATAGGATCAAATCAACATTTATAGTCCACTCTACCCCAAAACCAGAGAACACACATTACTTCCAAGTACTCATGGAATTTATAACAGGATGAAATAAAATCATAAATTTAAAACAGTTAAAATCATACATGAATATAATGAATATAAATATACCATATTTGAAAACTTTTGGGACAGAGCAAAAGCAGAGCTTAGAGGAAAATTAATAGCACTAAATACCTGCATTAGAAAATAGGAAATGCCTTAAATCCATAATCTAAGTTTCCCACCAAAGGAAGCTAGGGGGAAAAAAAAAAAAGGAAAATAACCCAAAGAAAGCAGAAGAAGTAGAGAAAAGACAATAGCAAAAAAATCACTGAAATTCAGATCGATAATAGAACAAAAATCAATGAAAGAGTTCTTTGAAAAGACCAATCAAACTGACAAATCTCTAGCATGACTGACAAGAAAAAAGGCACAAATGACCAATATCAGAAATGAAGCTGTGGCTATCACAACAGAGTTTGCAGACATCAGAAGGACATTAAAGAAGTACTAGAAACAACTCTGTAAACATAAATTTTATAATTTAGACAAAATGGTTCACTTCCATATTCACTTTTTCCTTGAAAAAGACAAATTCTCAAAGCTCTCCCAGCATAAAATAGATAATTTGAATTGCCTTCTAACACAATGAAAGGAAATTGAATTAATAATTTTAAAACTCCCACAAACTAAATGCCCAGGCCCAGATGGTTTCATTGGAGAATTCTACCCAAAGTTTAAACATGAATTAACACAAATTCTATAAAATTTCTTCAAAAAAACAAAAAAGAGAAAACTTCCCAATTCATTTTTATGAAGCCAGTATTACTTCAATACCAAAACAAGATAAAGCCAGCACATACACATACAAAAACCCAACCAACCTACAGATAAACAGCCCTCATGAACATAGACAAAAATTCGTTAAGAAAATTGTACATCAATGTTGGGATTGGTTTAGACTGTTGTTTAAGTTTTCAAATCCTTATTAATTTTCAGTGTACTTGTTTTATCAACCATTGAGAAGAATATCAAAATCTCTGACTCCAGGTGTGGATTTATGTGTTCCTCCTTCGGCTCTACTCAATTTGATTTCCATGTATTTTAAGACTCTGTGATAAGTGCATGAATCTTGAGGATCATTATGCTATACCGATGATCCTCCCTGATGCTCCATGAATTCTAAGACTTTCCACTCTGGTGGTGGTGGTGGTAACGTAGACTGTTCTAATCCTTGAGCTCAGAGAAATTTTTCATTTTTCCATTGCTCTTTTTTTTCTTTTCTTTTTTAAAAAAGATTTTATTTATTTACTTGAAAGAGAGAGAGAGAACACAAGCAAGGGGAGCAGCAGAGGCAGAGGGAGAAGGTGGCTCCCTGCTGAGCAAGAGCCCAGTGTGGGAGCCTGCTAAGGGAGCCTGATGTGGGACTCAATCCCAGGACCATGGGATCACAACCTGAGCCAAAGGAAGACAATTAACCTACTGAGCCACACAGGTGCCCCTTTCAATTGCTCCTTTGGGGCAGTTCTTTTCCCCACATCTGGTTATCTTCCTCATAGGCAGGACCAAATGAATGGATAAATACTTGCTAAACACTTCAGGGGGTCCTTTACAGATTATCTGCAAATTCTAGCCACTTCAGCTTAATATTCCAGGTACAATCTGTTCTTCTCCAGAGAATTCACCGGGCTCCACATGTATCTCTCTCAATTTATTTTTTAATTTTTTATTAACATATAATGTATTATTTGTTTCAGGGGTACCTCTATCTCAATTTAGAAATTAGGCAGAGTAAGAAATTAACAACAATTACTGATAATAGGATAATTATAAAAATATACTGTAATAAAAGTTATGTGAATGTGGTTTCTCTCTCTCAAAATACCTTATTGTACTGTGCTCACTGTTATTGTGATGATGGGTGATGATAAAACACGTACAACGGCACTGTGATGGAGCATTGATGGAGCATTAGGTTACGACTGCCCTTCTGACCAGACATCATGAAAATCATCTGCTTCTGGAGAGTGATTGACCACTATAATGTGTAAATTGAAAATGTGGAAAGTGAAATCATGGATAAGGGGGGGCTAATGTATTTTAAATACCTGATTACATGTGACAGTATATTTAATCATATTTTACTCTGCCCAGATAATAAATAAATGTAAAATCACTTTGGAAAGCCCCTATATATAGCTTTAGAGGAGAAGCAGGTTCATATTGCCATAAAAACCCCTGGTATTGATTGAACCATTAAGATAGCAATGATGTACAAATGTGGTTCATTCAGATTTAGTGGGTCACTTATTAGTAGCAAATTGCTCAGCTGGTGAGACTTATTAACTAGTCCATTACATGAGAATTCTGACTTTTAATTTATTGTAAGTGGTAAATTTATTAAATTCCATAGATATTAAGATTATAGTCTCACAATGTATGAAATAGTAGTGTCTAAACAATGTGAAACCAACTACTTTAATTAGGAAAATAAGGACTTGGGAATTTTACTAAATATTGCCAGAATAAAACTTAATCTAAAAAGTAAAATTATCTTTAATTTTAAGTGATTTCGGCTAGAATTCTCTTTCCTGGGCCTTTATATTATTTATTTTCTTTATAATACTCATGGTACTCACTGAGTTATAACCCAGACAGAATTTAAACATATTTAAATTGATAGCTCTCTTTTAATAGTGAGACCCTACTATTTTGAAGAAGATAATACCAAATTAAAGTTTTGAAATAAATATTCTTTTTCCCCATATAACCTTCTATTAATCACACTATTGAAAGTGGCTTCCTCATTGGTAGATCAGCCTTAGGTGAGCTGTAATTTAGTTAAAATGTGTTACAGTTTGCACCAGATATTCCACAAAATTCCACATCACAGCCTGGAGAACTCCCAGTTATTTAATGGTGGGGAGTACAACATTCAACTTTTACCAAGCTCTGACAGTAGCCAATCACCTTACTGAGGCCTTTACATATAAAAATTTCATCTTCATAGTCCTGTGAGGCAAGAACTAGAACAGTCCCCTTTTACACTCAGATTATATTGTCATCCAAGAGCATCTGCATAAAAGAGGTAGACTCAGCAATCTAACCAAGACTAGGTAAGTGCAAAGCTTGAGCTCTTTCCCCTGACTTGTTCAGGATTTCTCTATCTTCTTTCTGTAAATCCTTCTGAAATTTCTAATTGATAATGAAAGCACTAGAGGACGGTGTTAAACACGTCGAAGTTAAAAAGCTTTAAGACAAATATTCTGCCAAGATGAGCTACTATGGAATCCCTGATGATTCATAACTCATGTCCTTAAAAAAAAAAACAAAAAAAACTTGTTCTGTTTCTTTAGATTACTACTCTATATTTCTTTAGTCCTAAGGGTCTACCCCAGTTTGAATTTTTAGAAAAGCCAATTCTGAAATTTAAAAAAAAAAAAAAGCAATCTTCTATCACTGGGCGAGCACTCTGTCCATAACTGATAATAGCATTATCACATTGTACCAATAATTTCGCATTTACAAATGTGTTTTTGTAAGGATGCTGAAAGTAGGGATTCTGCCTTGTTTGGCATTGTGTTTTTACATCCAGTAGATCAGTAGATACCAAATGGATGGATAAGTGAAAGAACTGAATGAATCAAATATCCAATGAACCACAGGATAAGAACTATAGGAAATGCAAAGAGGAAATGGAGATTTTATACTTTGATAAAGGGGTCTCTCACAGTGTCTATGATTAAGGGGTTTAGGATGCAAAAACTTCATCTCTGAGATAACTCACTAACAATTTCTATGTGGTAAAATAGCTAGACCCAGCAGAATCATCCCAAATATTAGGAACATACGTACAAAACTAAAATCTGTCAATGGAATAACTTAGCTTCATCCTTACACACCCCATTCTGCATTACAAAGCTCAGTCTTACCTAAACAGTAGGCTTCATTCTTTTTGGTTTTTTACATATTTTATTTATTTATTTATTTGACAGAAAGATCACAAGTAGGCAGAGAAACAGGCAGAGAGAGGGAAGAAGGCTCCCTGCTGAGCAGAGAGCCAGAATTGGGGGCCCAGGACCCTGAGATCATGACCCGAGCTGAAGGCAGTGGCTTACCCCACTTAGCCACCCAGGCACCCAAATAGTAAACTTCATTCTTTTCAAATCATATGCTCTTCTCAAGAAATGATCTAATCAGTTTATTTAATAGGAGAAATGATGAACAATAAGATCTGATATTGTTATTTCCCCTTTACGGAGTATTTGGATTTCCCTAGGGAGGAAAGAAAAGCAGAAAGAAAAAAAAAAAAGAAAAAGATACTATATGGGATTTTAAACCTCAGAAATTAAATTAGGAGGTATGATGGTGGCAAACTAACATCAAGAGTTCCTATGAAGTCAATTCATCTTTTAAGATTATTTATTTATTTATTTGACAGAGAGAGATCACAGGTAGGCAGAGAGGCTGGCAGAGAGAGAGAGAGAGAGAGAGAGAAGCAGGCTCCCCTCTGAGCAGAGAGCCCGATGTGGGACTCGATCCCAGGACCCTGAGATCATGACCTGAGCCGAAGGCAGCAGCTTAACCCACTGAGCCACCCAGGCGCCCCTGAAGTCAATTCATCTTTAAGGAAAGATCATTACAGAGAGAGGCAAGCCAAGAAACAGACCCTTCACTATAGAGAACAAACTGATGGTTACCAAAGGGAAGATGGGTTAAACAGGTGATTAAGGGATTAAGGACTGCCCTTGTCATGAGCACCAGATGCTATGTGCAAGTGTTGAATCACTATATTGTATACTTCAAACTAATGTTATACTGTATGTTAACTAATTCAAATGAAAACTTCAAGAAAAAGAGAAAAGGCCATATTTACTTTTGCTTAATTATTCTCCCTTTTTAAATCTGTCAATCCACCAAGACAACCTTAACATTTCTCTTAGGTTATTAAATCTTAGACAAGTTTCTTGCTGAGCAGAAGTCATGACCTTCCTTTTCTTAGAGCATTAAAAACAGCAAAACAAAAAAAATTTATAAGTTCTGCCTCTGTCCTTTTAAGATAGAAATCCTTTTCAAAAGCCTCTTGACAGTTTTACAAAACCCAAGAATGTCTTTTTCACAACCAAAAACCATCTCATTTAGATGTAATAATCAAGGAAGATGTCCCTATTGGCCGGTCTCAGTGGGAAGGTAGGAGCCAAACTTTGCTCCAAGTTGTAAACTAGCTTCTTTATGAATATATGAGGAAGTTAACCTTCTCTATGGCCAATGTATGAGCAAACACAGGTGCTCTACAAATCTCCGTTTCAGCTCTTAAGAAAAATCTCTTGCCTTTCATTTCAGTGAAGTTGAGTTCAATCTCTTTACCCTCATGCAATTGCTTTGAATGAAGTCTTCCTTAACTGCTTAACTTTGCTACAATTTTTGCTTTGACACTATTTTGTCTCTCTCTCTTTTACTGCACAATTCCTCCCTAAAGGTTTATAGGTCTGTACCTGATCAATACATATTTTACAAAATTCTACAATCAATTCTGATATGTAGCTACACTGGTTAATCATTGATCTATAAATTAGTATGAATTCAAATTTGCTGATTCAGAATACATTTGCATGTCATGGCTTCTAAATATGGAATGCATCAGGTATGCCCTCATATGTATGCAATTCCAGCAGCAACGATTTAGTCAGTAAAGAGCTAAGTTGAGATGGATAGACATAATGGCCTTGCTGTCACATATTATATAGACAAGTACATAAGTCTTTTTCTGACAACTTATTTCAGTTGCCCATGAATCCATCCAAATATAAACTGGATATGAGAATGATATATGTCACATATTTCAAAGATTTTTTTTTTTTTTTCCTGAAAGGAAGCAACATGTAGTTAAAAACAAAACAAAACTGGAATTCAGGCAGCTTGAGCTCAGTTACTACTTTGCCACCTGGCTATATATCCTTTGTGAGGACCGAATGATTAAAATGTCATGCAAAACTGTCAGCCCTAAGGCACTATAGAAACTTAAGTGAGGCTGGTGATGAATGACAGAAAGGATAACTAAATAATCTTTTAGGGGAAAAAAAGTACCATATGTTTTAACAATTGTTCACGTATAAAAATAAATTTTGAAAAGTACAAGTATCTCACCTCTTTCATTATTACCATTCAACTATTTAATAAAGTTTCTAGTAATACATGTAAAGTCATCGAATGGCATTTAATCTATGGAGAATTCTTTAGGACATGAAGGTCTTTGAACTTCTTCTTCTTTTTTTTTTTTAAGATTTTATTTATTTATTTGACAGAGAGATCACAAGTAGGCAGAGAGGCAGGCAGAGAGAGGAGGAAGCAGGCTCCCTGCTGGGCAGAAAGCCTGATGCGGGGCTTGATCCCAGGACCCTAAGATCATGACCTGAGCTGACAGCAGAGGCTTTAACCCACTGAGCCACTCAGGCGCCCAGTCTTTGAACTTCTGTATAAGTCAGTCATAATCTAGGGGACTAGCCACTGACGACTAAAATGAAATGAATACTGAAAATTTTAGTTACATTAAAAGTGATCCTGCGATGCATCCCCTGATTACAGAAAAACACCGTAATGTAACATTGCAAAAACAATGGAACTGGTCAGGATGAATGAGTCTATCAGTGGATGAGGAGACAGATGGAACAGAGTTGGAACATTACTGTTCGCTACATAGTGAAGAACCATTACAGGCTAACAGATTTGTTTCTGCCACTATGACAAATTAAAAGAGATCACTACAAGCACAAAGGCATTAACGTGCTGGCACAGGGGTTTAGATGTAATTTGGTACATTGCCAAACAGATTAATATATTGTTTGCCAAGTTTTGTACATTATTATGCCAATTGTCAGTCTTTTTATATTAAGGAGGTCTTGACATAGGAAAGAAAAATAAACTTCTCAATCTTAAAAATTAATGGACTTGCATTTTCACATAGGTCTGTCTACTGCTGAAAACAAATGCATAAATTTATGTAGGAAATTCTTTCAGAAAATACAAATGCTCACGTGAGTCTTGTGAATATTATTTAAAAATGTGCTTCTTGTTGTCTTCAATAATTATATAAACATAAATAATAGAAAGCCTGCAGTGCAAATAAACTCTAGGCTCTAGATGATGTAAACCTTATTAAAGGAGTTAACTGCAAAATCCTTAAAGATAATACCCCTTGAATTATATTTAATTTATATTTATTATAAGTCAATAAAAAGTTATACTCATATTAAACTTATATTTATTATGACTAATCACCCCCCTCAGAGCCAAACTTTTTGACGTATAACATGAAATTGAAGGCTTATCAAAGTGGCATATCTGAAGTGGCAAAGCAGTACTGGTGATGAGGAGGAGGATAGCTTATTAAAGACATTTGGCACTAGGAGTTTTAAAAAATGTCTTTGATTTCAGGCCAAATGTGAAGCTGCTACTTGGCACATAAGCTAATGACCCAAACCCACTGGCTTTGAGTCTGATTCAATATTATCTTGTGGGCACTCTCCTCTCATGCCAATACAAGAAACAAAGCAATTTTTGAGGCACCTGGGAGGCTCAGTAGGTTAAGCCTCTGCCTTCAGCTCAGGTCATGATCTCAGGGTCCTGGGATCGAGCCCCTCACTGGGCTCTCTGCTCAGCGGGGAGCCTGCTTCCTCCTCTCTCTCTCTCTCTGCCTGCCTCTCTGCCTACTTGTGATCTCTGTCTGTCAAATAAATAAATAAAATTTAAAAAAAAAAGAAAAGAAAGCAATTTTCTAAAGCAGGAATAAAAAGAAATAAGTTATTTCCTTAGTCAAATGCTATGATGTAGTTAGGTCTCCACGGCCAAAATAAAGCAGATGACACAAAGCTGTGAAGGACAAAAACGAATTTCGGAGAGCTCATGCCTGTGACACAAATCACAGAGTTCAGCAGTAGAAGATACTGGATTTCACAAAATAAGTTTTAACTATATGCATAGTTTGAATGAAAACAAACTACCCCAAACTAAGTAGGATATTAAATCTTTCTACATGGAAATGTCCCTGGAGAAAAGAGGCAGGACTGAAATAAAAGCATTTATTTGGGGTGTCAGTAGTGCAATTTGAGAAGCACAAATTTCAGTAACAACCCAAATTGTGTTCTGCTAGGGGACCGAAAGTTTAAGACAAAAGGGAATGGTTGTATACATTGTTTATCAGGAGTTTTGGTTTGTGTTGGTGGCAGAAAACTAATTTTGGCTGACTATAATTGGTCACCAAGCAAAAATCTTTTACTGTAGCAAACTGCAGTTGTTTGTTTAGACTTGTTGGAGTATTTGCAGTTTGGTCCAGTTCATAAGTTTATGGTTGCACAGGGTAAGACAAGGCCTGCCTCCTTAATGGCCTCCCAGCTCCATTTTAAAACTGCTTGACATAAGTGACTCCATTTTATTTCACCTCTCACAAAGTAGTAAGAAACACTAATAGATTTTTCAAAAATTACTGAGTAAAAATATGGCAGGAAAAGAAATATGTGATTAGAAATATTCAAAACATGAATAGCACCAATATAATACAACTTAGGTGTATTCCCTAAGTATGAGTTATTCAAAGATTAAATTTCTAAGCTTTCAAGATGTCATATAACTTTTAGAAGGCTGTTACCTGGTATTCTTTCATTAGGGAACACCCTTGGGATTGACATGGGCAAATACACATCAAAGTAAATGTCTACATTAAATAGAAATTCTTAGAAATGATTCATTAAAAATTTCCAGGTAGCTGGGGAAGTTTATGGGTAAAATAATGGACTCTGGTCCATGTTTAGTCCCAGATTCCTTCTGACATTTTATCAGGTACCAGATATAGGCTCAGAATAAGTTTTTTTTAATGATTTTATTTATTTATTTATTTGACAGAGAGAGAGAGAGAGAGAGAGAGAGATCACCATTAGGCAGAGAGGCAGGCAGAAAGAGAGGGGGAAGCAGGCTCCCTGCTGAGCAGAGATCCCGATGCGGGACTTGATCCCAGGACCCTGAGATCATGACCTGAGCCGAAGGCAGAGGCCTAACCCACTGAGCCACCCAGCTGCCCTCAGAATAATTTTTTTCAATAATTATTCTTCTTCTTGATTTATAGAAAGTCACAAATATAGTATATATCCATTATACTCACACCTGTTTTCTCCTTTTATTAATATATTACATTATTAGCATGTTATGTTTATCACAACGAAAGAACAATTGTTGATATGTTGTTATTAACTAAAGTTCATATTTTATTTATATTTCTTTAGATTTACCTAATGTCTTTTCTGTTCCAGAGTCTCATCTAGGACACTACATTACAATTATTCATCATGACTCTTTGGCCTACTTTGTACCATGGCCGTTTCTCAGACATTCCTTGTTTTCGATGACCTTGACAGTTTCTGAGGACTACTGGTCAGTTATTTTGTAGACAGTTCTTCTCTGTCTTATGTTTCTCCCATGACTAGACTGGAGTGTGGGTTGGGGGAAACAAGACCACAGAAGTAAAGTGTCATTGTCATTATATCATATTAAGGTACATGCTTATAATATGGCTTATCTCTGTTGCTTTTGACCTTGATCACCTGGTTGATGCAGTGTTTGTCATTTCCCTCCACTGCAAAGGAACTCGTTTCTCCTCTTTTGATTCCCCCTTCAGAGTTATGCTCTACCACCTTGAAGGCAGAGGAAATACACAAATATTTTAGAATTCTGTACAGGAGATTTGTCTCCTCCCCCCATTGATTTACTTACTCAATTATTTATTTCTGTCAGTATGGACTCAAGGATATTTATTTTATACTTTGGGTTATAATCTAATTCTACTTAATTTGTTTTGTTGTAAAAATTGTTAAAGTTTTGGTTTTTTAGAAGTCTTTTAGTTGGTTTCTGTGCCCCCTTTGACAAATTCTTTTATTATGGTGACTTTTTATCAAACACATTCTTCCTTTCTAATCTGGCAGGACACTCTAGGATCATCTTACATAGTCCCTGTCCATGCCCTATCAGTCAATTCAAAAAGAGTTCCAGTTTTCTTTTACTGGATAATGATATTAGAAACTAAGGTGTATGCTTAGTGTCAGCATGATTTTTAACATTTTGGATGATTCAAAAGAGATATGAAAGATTACAGTTAGATTGTGGAAAATTTTGAATGCTTGACAAAAAATATTAGCCAGGATATTATAGCCTATAAAAATTTAGGGTCTTCTTGGGGCACCTGGGTGGCTCAGTGGGTTAAGCCGCTGCCTTTGGCTCAGGTCATGATCTCAGGGTCCTGGGATCGAGTCCCACATTGGGCTCTCTGCTCAGCAGGGAGCCTGCTTCCTCCTCTCTCTCTGCCTGCCTCTCTGCCTACTTGTGATCTCTCTGTGTCAAATAAATAATAAAATCTTTAAAAAAAATTTAGGGTCTTCTTTAATCAAGCAAATAAATGATATCATTAAAGGCCATATGGGCTAATATAACAAATACATATGAACAAAACTTGATGTGCAGATACATATTTAATACACTGCAACATTCAACCTGAAAGTTTGTTCTTCCCTGGGTAGAGCTTATTACCTGCCAAAGAGAAAGTCTCCTCGTACAACCTCAATTTGTCATTTTTAATTTAATCATCCATGCATTATTTTATTTATTTATTTATTTATTTGTATTTAAAGGAGTACTTGCTGAACATTTATTTATTCATTCAATGGGATTTACTAAGAACCTAATGGTTGCTTGGAAATTCTCTATGAATTTGAACAAAACAAAACAACAAAATCTATATTCTTAAAAGCTTATATTCTAGTGAAAAAAGACACAAACAAAACAATAAATACTTAAATGACAGAGAGGATGAAGTTGCATAAAATAAAAAGAAAAAGTCTGCAGGTAGAAGATGATTGTGGAAAATCAAATCATCCTATTGTACATCTTATAGTTATATATTTTATATGTCAATAATATCTCAATAAGTTGGAAAAAAAAGTATTACAGAATGCCTTAGAAAGGATGGATAAGCAAGTCTTGTCTGATGATGTTACAATGAAGTAAAGATTTGATGAGCACATGAGTCATGGTGCCTAGCACAGCATTTTGGAGTGGGAGTGCAAAACCAAGAATTGTAAGGGATGAACAAGATTAGAAAGCAGATCACTAAAAGCTTTATTAACCTTTGGGTAGGCATTGGGTTTGTTCTCAGTGTGATGGAGAACACTGGAAAGATTTGAGGAAAGGGGCAACATGATCACATTTACATATTTAAAGATTCATTCTTATTCCTGGAAAAAGTTTCTAGAGACAAGGAGCCAGCAGGGAGCAGATAGTCTATTTAGAGGGTTACTGCAGTAACCCAGGCAGTGATGATGAAGGTCTGGATTAGCATGCTGGTGGAAAAGGAAGTGAAAAGTACTCAGATGAATAATTTATAGTGCATATTTTAAGGCAGTGCATATTTGAAGGTAGAGCTTTCAGGAATTGCCAATAGTTTGGCAAAGAGGTGAGAAAGAAAGGGAGGAGGCACATCTTTTGGCCTCATTCTTTTTCCTAAAATAAGGAAGATTAGGCAAGAAGCAGGTGTTGAGGTTGGCATCTTGCATGCACCAGCAATTCTGCTGGACCGTACATAAGAAATGATTAACCACACACACAATTATTTTATCAGAATGGAATTCTCAATCTAGAGAGAATTTCTCAGTAAGAAATTGATGAATATTTAATAACCAATTATGATAAGAAGGAATAACTGGAAGAGGGAGTTACATACTTTAAATCAGAATGTCAGAAGATGTCTCTTTGAGGAAATGCTAGTTAAGCCCCAGCAAGGTAAAGATGGGAGAAAGGTTATGAATGAAGACTGTGAGGCAGCCAGCATGACTAGAGGATGACAAGCAGGGAAGATGAGGTTGAAGGGCACCTTCAGTGGAATAAGTCAGAAACACTCAGTACTTGTGCTTTATCTTGGATACATTTAAGGTAGACTGAAACATATGAGCATGTTTTGAGTTATAGATGTAAACAAAAGTAGGTTAACCAAAAGACGATGACTAAATGAAAATTAATAGATTCTTAGTTCTGCGTCTGTGCTTCTGAATTAGGTCTACCACAAATAAAAATGAATCCATTAAGCTGCCTTATGTATTGACTATTATTTCTTGCAATATCTCAAATCTAAAGATTAAGTACTATTTTGCCATAAAGAATATATATGCTTCTCCTGGTTGTAATAGTATCAAATCTGAGCAGACAAGTGACATGAATCTATTTTTAAAGTCCTCCAGTAAATACGCCCTTTAAATGGACATGTAAGGAAAGTCACCCTTATATAGAACAGCTTTCAACTGCTGATAATTTACAGTCATTTTGCTCATTACATCTTAGATCAAACCATTGCAAGACCAATCAAACCACAGAAGTGTCAGGCAAGTTCCTAATAACTGAAAATATTCAGTTTGTGAGAGCCTGACCTGGACAGTCTTAAAGGACAGTTCCTAATTTTGTGGTTGGGATTGTTAAGGGATAAATTAAAGCTTCTGAGAAGATAAGATTTTTCCTTATCTTTAGGTTTTACCAGGATCTCCTTGTTTTACTCCATTCCTCACCTCAAATTCTGAAGACTGTGCCTTTCATAGTTCATATATAACACTGGTTTTTCAGAAGCAGAAAGCAGATTCTTGTCGTTATCCAAGTTTCCAATAAAGATGAGATATCACTATTGTGACAATTCTTGAAAGCAGTGATAATTCAAATCTCCATGTTCACTAGGGTCATGATATGGTTATATTAACCTAAATATTGGGCTTTTCTGATAGTCACGCTTTCTGTTAATAGAAACAGATTTATGTTTTCCATTCTAATCTGTATTCATTTTATCTTGCCTTATTGCATTGACTAGGAATTCCAGTGTGATGATGTATCTATGCAATGAGGGAGGGCATTATTATCTTGTTTACTGTTGAGAAATCATTCCATCTTTTTGCCATTATTATATTAAATGCAGTCTCCCCTCTATTCTAAATTTGCACAGTTTTTATCATTAATGCATATTGTTTTGTCAAATTATTTTTATATTTTTGAGATGTTAGTTTTTTCTTTAGTCTGTTAAAATGATTATAAAAATTGGTTTTA
This sequence comes from Mustela erminea, assembly GCF_009829155.1. NCBI lineage: Eukaryota > Metazoa > Chordata > Mammalia > Carnivora > Mustelidae > Mustela > Mustela erminea. Next base: position 36,479,886 of record NC_045628.1, on the reverse strand, counting down.
AATATTGAACCACCTTTGCTTTCTGCCAAATTTGTTATTTTTCCCAGTTTTTTACAAGTTCAGATCACTAATTTGAGATCATTATCTTTTTGATCTTAGCACTTGTGCTATAAATTTACATGTAAGCACTGATAAAGCTACATCCTACCAATGTCAACACTGTGTGCTTTTATTTTCATTTAGCTCAAAATGTTGCTGTTGATTATTTTTTATTTTTTTAAAATTCCCTTGACACTTGCATTTTGTACCAAAGATTATTTGGGAATGTTGTTAAATTCACAAATATTTTAAGATTTTTCAGATATTTGTTATAGATTTATAGTCTAACTTTAGTATTCTCAAAATATATCCTATTATTTTATTTTTTTTAATTTATTTTTTATTTATTTTCAGCATAACAGTATTCATTGTTTTTGCACCACACCCAGTGCTCCATGCAATCTGTGCCCTCTCTAATACCCACCACCTGGTTCCCCCAACCTATTATTTTTTATTTTTTAACTTTTTTTAGAACAGTGTTGAAGGCTCTAGCTAACACTGTGGGTTTGGAAATTTCACTTTCCAGTTCTAACCGTTTCTGCTTCATATATTTTTGAAGTTCTTTTGTTAGGTACAAGGCTATTTAGAACTGCTATGACTTCCTAGAGACTTGACCCTTATGTTATTTAATGCATGTTTTCATCCTTGATAATCCTCATTGTTCAAAAGTCTACTTTTTTTCTGATATTAATATAGGTACCTCAGCTTTCTTTTGGTTAATGTTGATAAGGTATGCTTTGATTTTTTATTGTGGTAGACATATATATAGTATAGTATATATATGTATATATACATATATATACACTATGTATATATGTATGCATATGTATAATGTGTATATTTGTATGTATAATATATACATATATATATATGGAGATGGATGGGGGTGATCGTTGTGCCATGTTATGAACATGCTTAATATCACTGAATTGTTCCCTTGAAAATATACTATCTTTGCTATTTTTAAGGGAACAGTTCAGTGATACTAAGCACATTCATAACGTGGCACAACCATCACTCCCAACCACCTCTATAATTCTTTTCATCTTGTAAAACTGAAACTCTATACCCATTAAAGAATGACTTCCCCTCCACCCTTTCCCAGGCCCTGGCAAACCACCATTTTACTTCTGTATTTATGATTTTTACTACTCTAAGTATCTCCCTCCATCCTTTTATTCTGACCTATCTTTACATTTAAGTCAGATTTCTTTTAGATAGTATAATTTGGTCTTGCTCCCCCCCACTTTTTTAATAAAATCTGTCAATCCCTGTTTAATTGGTATGTTTATACTACTGTAATGCAATGTGGATGTTGATATGATTGTACTGAAATCAACCCATCTTGGTAATTGTTTTTACTTGTTCCATCTGTTCTTACATTTTATTTTCTTCTTATGCCTTTTCATAGCTTCAGCATTTTTTATGATTCAAATTTATCTCTACTATAAACTTACTATGTACACTTATTTAAAAAATGTTTTTAATGATTGCCCTAGGGTTCAGAACATATTTAATTTCATTTAATCAGTGTCTGTCTTAAAATAATATTATATCCCTTGATATAAACACCTTACAATACTATATCTCTAAGTATTATGCCAGTTTTGTCATAATTTTTATTTTCATAAATTTTTACTTTTTTATCCCTGCAGACTTGCAAAGAATTGGTCATGATTTTGCCTTAAATCCTCACTTATCTTTAAGAGTAATTAAAATTAATAAAATAAGCTTTTATCTTTATTTCTAGCGCTCTCCATTTTTTCATGTTGATCCAAGATTCTGTCCCAGTTGCATAGTGCCTTTTCAGGGAAAACTTTCTGTAAACATCCTTGTAGTGGAACTTGTTACCAGTGAGTTTTCTCAGATTTTGTTGGTCCAGGACCGTTTTGATTTCTCCTTCATTTTTGAGTTACTTTTGTTTGATATTCTGGGTTGATCAGTTTTTTTTTTTCCCTCCTTTCAGTATTTTGAAGACATCATGCCATGGTTTTGTAGTTTACATGCTTTTTTATGAGATGCCTACTTGTTACTGTTTTTGTTTGTCTATTTGCAATGTATTTTTCCCTCTGTGTCTATAAGATTTTGTCAGTCTTTTGTTAAAGCAAATAGAATATGATAAAATTAGGTATATTTTGTTGTTGATTTCTCCAGATGTTCTTAAGCTTATTTTATTTGTGAGAATTCTCTGTCACTAATTTTGGAAAAATCTTATCTTTTATAACAAATATTTCTGCCTCATTCTGTCTTTCGTCCTTCTGAGATCTCAACTACACAGATGTTTGATATTGTTTCACACCTATTAGATTGTTTGTTGTTGTTGTTTTACCTTTCTTCTTGATTCTATTTCTTTCTTTCTTCTTCTTCTTCTTCTTCTTCTTCTTCTTTTTTTTTTTTTTTGTTGATTCTATTTCAATCTGGTTAGTATCTACTGACCTTTCTTAAGTTTGACAGACTTTGTCATTGGTTGGATCAAGCCAACTAGGGACCCACCGAAAGCCTTTTTTTTTTTTAACTTCCGTTACTGTGCTTATTGTTTTTTAGCATTTCTGTTAGGCTCATTCTTATAGTTTTCATCTCTATGCCAAAACTAGGCATCTGATATTTCATGCTGCCCTTCTTTTCTATTTGAGCCTTTAACACATTAATCATAGTTACTTAAAATTCCCTGTTTAGTTCCAAAATCTTTTCACATATGAGTCATTGTGCTGATTCGTTGTCTTTTAGAAGTGGGCTTTCTCACCTAACATGTTTTGCTTTTTTTTTTCTTTAAAGATGGACATCTTATATAGGAAAGAAGAGACTAAGGTAAAAAGGTTTTATTCTTAAAAGAGGGCACATCATTCCTCCATCAGTGGTTTTAGTGTGAGGGCCTATAGTTGATGTAGGAAGAAATGTGGCTAGGTTTTGGGTTTATTGCTACAATGGTTATCCTCAGTGCAATACAGATTTTAAATTCCTCTGTTTACTATGAATTTAGGATATGGGTACATTTGCCAGAGAATTTTTTCAATCATCTCCATCTTCGGCTTTAAGTCCTTGCTTTATTCTATGCATCAAGGAGCACTGTCCCTAGTCTTGCAATTCTCACAGCAATATTGAGCTCTTACCTGTAATTTGCTGCTTGTTAGTTTGGAGGTGGTAGTGATTCTCTGTTGTTAGGATTGAGCCTCAGAGTTAGGCAGGCTCTATGATCCCAGGTATTAAGGTGGTGACCTTCTCAGCAGTTCTGAACCTTCCTGAGCTAAAGTTCTGGGCCTACCATGTCTCCCTGATCCCCTTCGGGGCTAAAAGAGCCTCAATTATTTTAATTGGAGTGTGTTTTTACCAGACTTCTAAGGGGAACAAAGTATGTTTCTTTTATCCATAGCTTAAGGATTTTGTTCTCTAAGGATGTGTCAAAAACTAAAAAAATCTAAAATTATACCCTACATAAAGCTAAAAGTTATATTTCCTCACTTCCACGTATGCTGGCAGAGAATGCAGGATTCCTGGGTCAAAGACAAAGACTTCTGCTCATAACAAAGAAAACAGCAAGAACTTTGTGTTCTCGGTAATTTCCTTTGCTCCCCTCCTCCCAAATCCCATAAGGCAATAATTTTGGGGCAGGTGTCACAGGTAAGGAACTTAAAACCTGGAAACCTGTCATCATTTATAAGGAGCTGCAAACAAACCTTCCTAACCTTTGCCCCATTAGAAACTGTATCTTTGTTACATTGACAGCAAACATACCTGCTTTCTGTTCCTGAGGGAGATAGTATCTCTATCTTCCAAGGCTGTTCCCTATACAGATATTATTGGACAAATAATCTAGGACAAAAAACTATTTGTGCCTCTATTTGCAAGATCCAGGGAAACAGAAAGACTTGTGGAAAAAAGTTTCTCAGCAAGAGAGAGATGAAGAAGGGATTGGATAGAATTTCGTTTCCCTTCCACAGTATCTGTGGCTCCCTTTCCTCAGTCACCATCAAGGTAGCTTTCCCAGGAATCTTGCCAGGGGTGATTTAGGAAAAAGCCTGCAAAATGGTACAAACACCTTTTATATTTGCTGCCCCTAGGATCAACCGCACTCTTTCCCTAGCCTGGCAGTTTCCAACAAGTTGTTAGCCATTCTTCCCAGATTCTACAGCTGCTTTGTTGTTATTGTAAGGTTGGACACACATTATTTCCACCTCTCATCACTGAGCAGAAACTTCAAGTGCATGTAGTACATACTGATTTAATAGCAATCAGCTGATTTAAATCTATATATAATCCCTCCCATTGGAAAAGTGTCTTCAGAGAACATTAAAAATGAAAAAAAAATAAACCTACCTTTAAGTCTTAACTTTTTAAAAAGCTCTATGTATTGCTAATATCCAATTACAATTAGTTTTCAGGAGCTTTATAAATCCATCATGATGACTAGACACTATCCAACATACAACACTTTACACTTCTTTATTATTTAGTAGTGAGTAGTAGTCGGTTGCTTGGAGCCCAGACTATAATTTCTCATATGAACAATGCTGTACTATGGAATTAGTTGAAAAGTCTGTTTATATAATTATCTCCGTATCTACTTGGGGGAACTAACATTCAGCCTCTTTAGTTGGGTACCTAACATGTTGAATATTTATATAGTCTTTTGTTTTCTCCCCCATTCAGCATCACTTCAGAGTTTTTTCAAAACCCTACTGATTACACCACAAAGGAAAGCAGTATCTGGAATTCCAGCCAAAGGAATGAGACAGAGGACAGAGCACAGACTTGATCCTGTGCCCACTGGGGACTACTTGAAGAGGCTAGCTAGCTTAATTTTGCTTGTGATAGTCTATGCTCAAAGTAAAGCATGAACTGGGAGAAGCCTGGATGTAGGTGCTTTCAAATATGTCAGATATAGAATCTTTCTTTTGCATGGCCAGGTACAAATACTTTAATGATTAAGTATATAATAAAATGAAATATAAATGTAGAAAGCAGAAAATGAGCCCACATTAACTTGTAACATGGGAACAGTAATCATTTTAAAGATGGAAAAATAAAGCTTGCATATATTTTTTTAAATCCATAGAAAAAGACCTAGAATCAGGCCTATTGTTTTCTTTAACCTTTTTTTAAACCTTAGAAATATATATATATATAGTTTCTGTTTTTCTTTTTTGCAGCAACTTATTTCCTATGACTTTTACAAGGGAAGTACATTACAATTCTTTGGATTGGTTGTCAGATATTTAAGAATTTGTATCTGGTTGAAGTAGCGATATAATGATATTTTTTTTCCATTTCCTGAACTTTGGTGGTAGCTATTTCCTTCCTTAGAAATAAACTTTTTAAATGTTTTATTTATTTTCTTTGTGAGTAGTTTATTATATCTATTTTGAAGAATAAAGGAAAGGAGGCATGTTATTTTCAGGGATGATAAGATAGAGTCAACCAGCATAGAGGGCTTTAAGAAGAGAGGACCAGATTAAAAATCTGCTAGAATTCTGTCAGACTTAGAAGTTCTACAGACTCATGTGAGGGACAAAGGTTATTCAGGGTCTCAGCACCCTGTCATAGCAAATATTCATTGATCTGGAACACCTGACAGCAGAAATTTAAAAGTCAAATATTCTTCTTCCCAACATTATCATGCTGCCTTTCTTGGTAACTATAAATAACTATGATAGATATGTTATATTAGATTTCATATCCATTTCATTATATAAGTTTGAGATACATATGACAAAGATAACATTGATTCCCCCCCCCCCCATGGGACATTATTTTGCTTGATGCAAGTGATAAAATCTTGTTTTAGGATAATTTGGACCTTTCTAGGCATATTGACAAACCTAATGGGTGATACTGAAGTAGGGGAGCTAGGTTCTTATCTCAGAGAGTCAAAGAATGAATCTTGTGGACAAAGGAGAATGAGTAAAGCGTTAGGAGTTTTATTAAACAAGGATAGAGGAAAAAAAAAAAAAAAAGCTCTCAGGTGTGAGCTCTCAGGGTTGCCACCAAGGGCTTTTAGAGTTGATCTTTCATAGAAAGTTAACCAAGAACTTCAATCTTTTTGACTTCTCAACTGATGGTACCACTGATTAAAGACTAGTGATAACATCTTTAATGGCTTACTTCTTTTTAGGGTCTGCTTATTTTCTGTTGAACACAGGAGATTGTCCTACAGAAAATCTCCCCCTCAGTTACCTAGGGTAGAGTGAGCTGATGTGTTTCCTTATCCCCAGGTTTCCTGGCCCCTCCACATTTTGGGGATTTCTGTGAGTCTGATCCCGGAGATCCCTATCTATTCCTCCCTACCTAGCCCCACCTGTCTCTTATTCAATAACACCATTACCATTGTTTTAAACAAGAAAGATTTATTTTAAGAAATAACTGAATAGCTAACAAGATGCTCTGTTAAGCAGAACTCCAGATTCAAAGGTTATTTAGCTGAACCTACATATGAGAAGTTCACAGTGAGCATAATCCAACAATGCAAGGAAACTTCTCCTGGTACAAAGTAGACATTTAATGGTTAAGTTATTTAATACATATAGGTATGTATGTTCTGATAAAATAGAAAATACTATAGGGTTTAAGAACTGAAATTCAATAACTTTTTTATGGAAAAGGAGTAGCTAAGATGAACTTTGAAGAAAGAATTAAGCAAAAAAATGAGCTTCTAAACCATAATGTCGATCATAGCCAGGGGGAAAAAACAAGAAGTGAGTGACAAGTGATTAGATGTGAAGTAATCACAGGAGCTGGAAACAAGGATTAGAGAAATCCATTTTTAAAAAAAAAAAGATTTATTTATTTATTTATTTGACAGACAGAGATCACAAGTAGGCAGAGAGGCAGGCAGAGAGAGAAAGGGAAGCAGGCTCCCCACTGAGCAGAGAGCCCGATGTGGGGCTCTATCCCAGGACCCTGGGATCATGACCTGAGCCGAAGGCAGAAGCTTTAACCCACTGAGCCACCCCGGTGCCCCGAGAAATCCATTTTTTTAAAAAGAATTTATTCATATGAGATAGAGCGATAGAGCACACATGAGCAGGGAGAGGGGCAGAGACAGAGGGAGAAGGAGAAGCAGACTCTCCACTGAGTGTGGTCCCAGATGACTTGGGACTAGATTCCAGGACCTGAGATCATGACCCCAGCAGTAGTCAGATGCTTAACTGACTGAGAAAATTAATTTAATGTGAATAAGAATCTTCCCAAAAATGATGGCAAGGAACAGGGTGAAGGCTATAATATTGAAGACAGAAATGACCGTCCAGCCCCATCCGTCAGCTCTCACGGCAATCATCTCAAGTTTGTCGGCTGGATTAGTGGTGGCATTTAACGTTTGTTTCCAGGTATAATGGGCTCATGCTTGTGGCATTAAATTAAATGATTTCATTTGAAAAAAGAAAGAAAGAAAAGAAAAAGAAAACAAACTGTACCCCATTCCAAGTTTTATTATTAGTATCTGGCACTGTGCCTAACACTCAGTGAGAATTCAAAATCTCTGGAGGGACAAAGAGAAGGGATGACGGAAGAGAGGGAGGACTGCAGAAAGTCTATGAAGTTCTATGTGATGTTAGGGTTGGTATGCCTCGAAAGATCCTCAAAGGAGAGATTGCTAGGTTGGGAATAGTAGAACAACTTTTGAGATTGAGGAAAGAATGGTACGGAAAACACCAATATTTCCTTTTGGCAGGAATATTTGAGAAGAATGACAGAAACGGCCAACACTGGAGAATGTACAGAGACATACACTAGAGTAATCCAGTTTCAGTTATTGAAATGGTGTGAAATAATGTATGGTGATGAAGTTTTAAACATAGAGTGGTTAGGTCTCTTTTCCAACCAATCACTCATTCAAGAAAACTTAGCTACAACCATCATAGCCTAGTAGTTTGATTTGAATCCATGCTCAGCATATTGTTAGGTCAGTCTAATATTTGACTGGAAAAATAGTTAAACATTGTAATATTTTACATGACCCTAAATTGACATTACCAGCTCAACTAAAACATCAACTGTCTGAAACATAGTATTTGGGGAGTTCCCATGTAACTTGGGGTGATGACTTAACTTCTTTATCATGTGCTTGTGAACTCTTTCTCAGATCCGAGGGTGACTTTATCATGAATTCACAGGTGCTACACCATTTGTTCTAAGAAGAGTATTTGTAAGGTACAGAAAATGCTTTGACATTTGGGTACTTTGACATTTACTATTGATATTAATGATGCTGTAAAACTGTCATGCAGAATGCCATTTATCCGTGTAGTGATGCTTATTAATTACAAATATTATATAATCTGTTTTAGATGTGAAAGGTTATGTGTTCTTTTTATTTCATGTTCTGATTAAATCTAAATCAGCACAGAAGCAGAACCATTATAAACTCAAATGTGAACTTTAAATAGGATTTTAACCTCAGGGATTTTCATGTCAGAAAGAATTTACGGCCATTGAGAGAATCAGTAATGAGATATTATTTTCTGTAAGCAATAGCATTGCTTTTACAAATCTCCTATCTCCCTATATACACTAAAGAAAAAATATATGTAAGTAAAACTGTTCAGATTACTGGCATAGGGAGTTTTACTTAAGTATGTGATTTAATTAATGAAGATAGAAAAAAAGGAAACTCTCCATTGGTGCAAGAATATAAATATTTAAAGAGTCCTTTTAAAGGTAAATTATCTGACATGATGTATTTCAATAGAGACTGACAAAAGGACTTGAGTTGCAAAAATTATTTTAGCTAGAAGTTGACAAGAGAGCAGCAATACTTGGAAAATACTGTTCTACAGCACTTTGCATATATGAAAATTAGAAAATATTTTCTTATGTGCATATTTTCTTTAATACTCTATTTTTCTGCTCTGCATGAGCATCTCAGGTGTGTTTATATTCAATGATTTCTTCACATCTATTACTATCAGTATTTATTTTGGATTGGTAGACCTCACTATGCCGAAACAATAAGAGTTTCATCCACACTGTTGAAAAATGCAGCAGTCTCACACATAAACTCCAAACTTAGAGCTTGGTTTTTAGAAGGACATGGTGATTATATTTAAAATCTATGTTTATTTTCATACTTAAGGGTCGATTTTTTGGGTCTCCCTCCTATGGTTTTTGTAAAATGGAGAGTGAAAATGGAATGAGAATTTTGTTATTCAATTCTTCTATTCTGGTACCACTAAAAACATAAAATTGTGGTATTTTTATTTCTAATAAATATTGATTCTTAACCTGAAATATTCCACATAGAGAGTTATAGAACAGTGGCCTACAAAGGAGATTTAAAAATCAGCCAGAATTTATAATACCTTAAAAAAAAGAAAAGTAAACCCAGAAGTATTAGTTGTATTTAAAAGATATGATTTTTTTAATTTTTCAAAAAAATTAGCAGTTTGAAGAATGACATGATATGACTTATATTTGGCATTATTGTTTTATACTGATGTATTGAACATATGCTTTAGAATTAACTATTAATTTTATTTGTTTTGTTACCTCTCATTAATATCATTGGATTGCCTTTTTTATGGTTTTGTTAAAAGCAAAACTGCATAAATTGTCTCATTTCAACAAAGGGAGCATTAGAATCAAAAGAATTTGTCCAAAAATTGGGTTTATTTACTTCAGCAACTGGTAAAGAGTTTGACTTTAATTCAGGCGAAAAAAAAGAGAGAGAGAGAGAAGCCACTGAAATATTTTAGGTAGAGAAGTGACATAATGTGTTGCATTTTTAAAAGGATAACTTGGGCCATTGTGCAGAGGATAGACCTTAGAAGCGCAAGGAACTTGTAGCAAGGAATGTGACTAGGAGGCTATCATAACACAGTGCTGATGATGATTTGAACAGAAGTGTGAACCCGGGAAGAGGAGTGAAAGTGAAGACTGTATATTTCAAAGGTATGATATAGGGTTTGCTGATGAGTTTGGAGTTGATAAAAAAGAGAGAAGGTAAATAAAATCAGCATAGATTAATGTGATAAAGGGACTCACTGTCAATAGAAGTATGTGTGATGTGTCCAATTAACAAGAAGTGGACTTAACTTAATAATATGGGGGGGGAGGCATTTTCTATAAATAAAGACAAAGTTTAAAGGAATATGTGGTAAGCGAAATTACGTTAAAATATTTGCACAAGAGAAACTGGTAACACAGAAGTTCAACCTGTAGTTTGTATATATCAAAGACCACCAGCTTTCTAATATATATACACATATATATGTATATATGCATTTATATATAAATAAATATATCTATAATATATAATTTAAATTTAATTAATATATAATTAATAATTAAGTAAATATATTAAATTAATATGGTATTAATTGTATTAATTATATGTGTGTATGTATGTGTATATGTATGTATGTATATATATGTGTGTGTATATATATATATATATATCAGCTGCTTAAGTGTATGTGTGAAAGCTACAAAGGGAATACTAGGACAGGAGCTGTTCATGTGCAGATAACACCTGTACGAATGATGTCCAAATAAGAACTATCACTTATTTTTTATCACTTAGGTTTTTCTTTTTATTGTTGTTTGTTTCTTTTGTTTTGTTTGATTTTATCAGAGACCTAGTAATGTAAATATATGCAGAAACTAGCTCACAGTAAATAGAATAAGCAAAAATGAGTCTTATTTTTATAACAAATCTTATTGCATAGTTCTGTCACTGGAATATTTGTGTATATAGAAATGGGAAGAAGATTAATTTAACAATGAGTAACTAGTATGCAATAAAGTTTTTTATACATGGTATCTTATTCTCAGAATAACCCTGCTATCTTCACATTAAGATAAGAAAACTATAGATGGAACGCAGGAGAGAGTTAAGTAACTTGCTTTAATATTCTCTGATAATAAATGGTAGACTTAATAGTCAAAACCAGTTTAAGTCCACTATGAAGCCTCTTTCAAGTCATCTTGGCTAATGAAATAAATTAATATTCCAGCCACGGAAGTATTCTGCCAAAATAGATAACCAGAAAATAAACTGATATCCTGTTTTTAATTTATTTATTATTCTCAGAAAGAACAGGTAACTAAATTGTTTAATTAAAAATGAAAAATATCAGTAATTATTAAATAATAAAATTCCCTTATTTTGCTTCTTATCCTCTGTGTGTACAACTGGAAAAATTAATTTATCCTTCACAATTTTATCATCTTCTGGATGATGTGTCAAGCTGGATGATTTCACCAAGCTGTTGATAACATGCGTTACCTTACACTTGGGAATGTGCTATTGTCTACAATTTAATTACTGAGTTATCACACATTTTCCATGCATATGTTCATAAATTGAGTCTATTGTCAATCATTTATTTTTTCTTCTGTGACAGAAAAACATCTATTTCTACCCACATGTGGCTGAAAGTAGTTTTGTTTTTTTTTCCTTCTTTTTCGTTGGTTTTAGGATTACAGGAAGTTGTCTTTATTGTTTGCAATTGTTTGCAAACACATTTGGAAACACTGCTATTTGTCATTTGCACAAAACACTGGAAAAGCCTTTCTGGTTTGATAGCTCTCACTCTAGGAAACAATAATTTAAAATGATGGAGGAAAGCTAAAATTAACTTTAGCTTAGTTTCCTTGTTCCTAAATGATTTGCATTCACATCTTTATTAAAGGCTGACATAACATTCAATTTAAAATTCATTCAATTCACCATGACAAGTTCTAGCCAAATGTTCTAAAAAATACAACTTTTATCAGAAACAGTTTTTACTCTGTATTATGATAGTTATAGGGATGTTTTGATATAATTCAAACCAAAACACCTCAAGTTTCAGCAATTTGACTTGAGGAAGTAATTCATAAAACCAGACCTTTTATCAATCTGACTTTGAGACCATGTACATAAATTAGACTAGAGTCTTTAACATTTCTCATCAATAAATAACTACTTAATGATTATATCACACTGCTTCCGGGTGACAACATTGTAAAGAACTGTTCTTTCTTTCCCTGCCTGTTTTCTTCTAGATACATGAGATCATTAGCCTCTGAGCCCTTGATATAAAGAATAATGAAGCTCCTGAGTCATTTAATTTATAGCTTTTTCAGTTAACACATGATATCATCTAATCTTGACTATTAAATTCACTACTCTAGTCAGGTTTTCTCAAGTTAGTCATTTAATAAAACTGCATCTGGCTTTAAATGGAGCCTATGAATTTAACTGCTACATATTGTGGAGCTCTCCTAACAAACTTTGCGAATTCAGAAAAAAGATAAGACTACATCGCTTTAGGTTAAATACTGTACTTTTGACCTTGCAGTATAATAAAACTTTCTTATCTAAAAACTACAGGGTCATCTCTACATAAGGATAATGTTAGATGAAAGTAATAGTGTATCAAATATTCTTTTAGAATTGTAGCTTATCTGAAGTAAGTTAAACATGACAGGCTATATCCAATGGTGAAAACCACCACTGAGGAGTCCTTTGAACATCTTAAAATTGAGAAAGGAGCTGTATGTTGAATGAGTCCGAAGTAACCTTGTATTTGTCATATGGACCACCTCAGGGTAATTCTGATCTATTTATTGCTAGCTGTTCATACACTTGTTATAGTTTATAAAGGAAACAAAATCATTAACTTGAAATCAAAGGTAACTATTTTTGTCAGAATTTTAGTATTTTTTATTTTATTTTATTTTATTTTATTTTTTCAGCTTTCCAAGACTAAAGGTAACTATTTAAATCTGATACATGAGACTTTTCTCTCAGGAAAAAAGACCAGTTGCTTGGGATAAGATAGCCAGAAGGATCACTGTAAGGTTATATGCATTTAACTTGCCATTTTGTGTCTGTTCAGATAAGATAATTGAACTAAAATACCAATGATGGCTCTGCACAGAGGGTTCATTGAGGCTATATCATTTTGTTCCACAGAAACTTAATTTTTACTCATCCATCAGCCTATATTGAGGGATGCTGAGTATATATCACCATGAAACTCATTATTATTTTCACTGTAGAACTGTCATTGAGGATTTTACTCATTAACTGGCATATTGTCTTCCTTGTGGTGACCCACGAGAGCCATTTCTCTCATAGCCCAGTTTTGTATTTCTTGTGAATTCTGTTTTAATCTTCAGATCACTTCCAGTATACATTTTGTATATAACTTGATATTTATCTTATAAATATCCTATTATTATCCTTTTTTCCAAAGTTTTACTTTCTTTGCCCAGCTATCTACACTTATATATTCTGTATACTTTCAAAAATTTGTATCGATACAGTTATGAAGTAGCTAGCAGTATAAGAAATGCATCGCAATTAAAACCGAGAAGTTTTCAGAAGTTAGTATTTTTGCTGCTTATGATAAAAATTAGGATTTTTTCCTAAAAATATATATTTTTTAAATTAAAATACAGTTGACTCACAATATGATATTAGTTTCAGGTGTACAACATAGGGATTTGACAACTGTACATTATGCTGTGCTCACAACTGTCGCTGCTACCTGTCTCTATATAATCACTCCCTATTATTCCAATGCTGTAATACGTTTTATCCCCATGACTTATTCATTCCATAACTAGAGGTTTGTACCCCTCACTCTGCTTCATCCATTTTACCCATTCTCTCACCCCCTTCCTCTCTGGCAACCACTTTTGTTCTCTGCTCGTTATGGGTCTGTTTTTTATTGGTTCACTTGTTTTGTTTTTATATTCCACATACAAATAAAATCATACCATATTTGTATTTTCCTGTCTGTCATACTTCACTTAACATCATACTATCCAGGTCATACTTCACTTAACATCATACTATCCATACAATCCATATTGTCACAAATGGCAAGATTTTATTTTTTTTTTTTAATTTAATTTTTTTTTCAGTGTTCCAAAATTCATTGTTTATGCACCACATCCAGTGCTTCATGCAATATGTGCCCTCCTTAATACCCACCACCAGGCTCACCCAGCCCCTCACCCCTCTCCCCTCCCAAACCCTCAGTTTGTTTCTCAGAGTCCACAGTCTCTCTTTTTTCCTAGGGCTGAGTAATATTTCATTGTGTATGCATACTACCTTTTTTTGGTTTATTCTTCTGTCTGCACACTTAAGTGGCTTCCATAGCTCAGCTAGTATAAATAATACTGCCATAAACATAGGAGTCCATTTATTTTTTTTCAAATTAGCGTTCTTGTTTGCTTTGGGTAAATACCCAGTAATGGAATTACTGAATAGTATGATATTTCAATTTTTTAACTTTTTGAGGAATCTCCATACTGTTTAACATAATAATTTTTGGATAATTCAACCACTGAACACCATGGATTTCTTGATTTGCCCAATTTAATATATCTTTATAAGAATAAAAATAAACAAATATTAAGTAAATGGGAATGGGAATTCGAACATGTTTTGCTTTCTGAATTTATATTACTTTAGAATTAGAATGCTTTTTAATATTCTATTTTTTTGCTTTTTAATATTCTGCTTTCTTATCTGCAACATATGAATAATAATAACCTGTCAGCTATGATTACTATAAGGACAAGATAATATAATGATGCAAAAGAAATTTACTTAACAGTGAAATCAGTCAGTCAAAACTAACATTTCTGAGTGACTATGGGCTACTCATCATGCTAAGTATGCTAGTTATGCTTTGGTGGACAAACAGACACAGTTCTTGACAACTGGGACTAATACTACAGTGAAGACATAAATATATCACCAAATATGTAATTACAATTCATGTTAAATCATATGAAAGAAGAAAATCAACTACAGATTCAATGTTTATAACGTACCTCTCTGAGAAAAATTACGCCAAGACTGATATCTAGTAAAGGAGAAAGAGATAAATGTAGGACTATTCTAGGCAGAATGAACCAAATGCACAGAATTTTCAGATGGAAAAAGAGTTTGGCATATGTGAAACCTGAAAAAATGACCAAAGTAAGAGAGATCAAAAGTGGAATAAGGAGAAATTAGATACACAGATGGAATCCTGTTCATCACCAGGCCTTGCATTCCACGATGATTATTTCAGATTTGTATCTAAGAGAATGTAAAGCCACTGAGAGCCTTTATTGTTTACCAGGTTTGAAGAGCAGCTTTAGATTTATAGCAAGATTGGGAGGAAGGTACAGAGATTTACCATAATAACCTTTCCTCACACATGCAGCTTTCCCAATAATTAACATCCCTCTTCACAGTGGTGTATTTGTTATAACTGATGAACCTACACTGACCCATCATAATTACCCAGATCTACAGTTTACATTACTGGTCACTACTGGTATTGTATGTTCTATGGGTTTGGACAAATGTATAATAATATGTATTGATTATTATGGAAATCATACAGAGTGTTTTCACTGCCTTAAAAATCCTGCGCTCTGTTTAGCTCCCCAGCCCCATCCCCAACCATCAGCAATCACTGACCTTTTGCGATCTTCACAGTTCTGTCTTTTTCAGAATGTCATATAACTGAAAACATAAAAAACCATTACTTGCATCTGTAAGGACAGACTTTGACCTACTTTCAAATCAGGTTGTTTGTTTTCTAATTGTGGGATTTTAAGAATTCTTTGTATATTTTGAGTGACATGTCTTTACTGGACATACAGTTTGCTTATTTTTTTTTTTCCTAGTCTGTGGCTTTTCCTCTCATTCTCTTGATATTGTCTCTTATAGAAGTTTTAAATTAAAGAAGCCCAGCTTGTTAGTTACATCTGTCATAAATCATGACTTTTGTGTTGTGTCTAAAAAGTCATAGTCTCACCCAACTTCTCCTAGGTGATCTTCTATGAGTTTTACCACAGAAATATTTTAATTTGGAGTGATATTATCAGACTTGTATTTAGAAAGATCATACTGGCTATTTTCCAAGAATCTTCTGAGAAGTAAAAATGTGAATTCAGGGATATAAACTAAGAGTCTACTGCAACTATTCAGGCCAGAAATTATGGTGACTTATACCAAGGAAATGACATTGGAGGAAAGGCATGTGTATTTACTTCAAATTTAACGAGAGGGAAAAAGTGGAAGTTTGTAATGATAGAATGAGTATTGATGGCTAAGAAGAATGGGTCATCAAAATTGACTTCCATTTTACTATCCTGGTTAATTCCATATATTATGAAAGACTGTGAAGGAATAAGCATGAATTTTAAATTGAAAATCATGATATAGTGGATCACATTTCACCATATCTTTTAGGCTTAAATGTGACTTAGCATTTCCAAAGCAAGTTTTACTTTTAGTGTCTGGTTTGGAAATACTATTTCCCATATATTGAGCACTGCTGCTGAATTACATTATGGATTTTCTTGGTACCTAAATTTATCAAAGTGAAGTCTTGTTACATTTTCAATGTCACCTGGAAAAGAGAACTTCTAAAGAGTGAAGTAAGCAGTTGTTGCTTTGTAGAGGGGAAGTCAATGACTTGATTCATGACACTTTCAGATTTCTACATATTTAAAAGTTAACAATCAGATTACACAGTGGTGCTCAGAAAAAAATCCTCACATAATACAGAAAAATATAGCATATAATATATCATAAGTATAAAAAATATATTTTATGAATAGAAAACAAAACACTCAGAAAAATAAGTAATAAACCATATGAAAACCACCAGCTAAATTAATTTAAACAAAAGTAGAAAAACACAAAATTTTTCCAAAATTTTCATGAAATAGAAGAATAAAATAACCATCATATGAAAAAAAATTAAAACTCTTAGGACATTAGTTTTATACCTTTACTTAAATATTTTTGAACATCTGAATGCAATTGATAACTCTCAAGGAAACTATAATTTACCAACTATTACCCCAGCAAGAAAACTCTAAGAGGTATTTCCATAGAAAACAAAGAGGTAATATTATTGAAGAGCATCCCCCAAATAATTTTATAGTTAAATATTGTCAAGTTTAAAATCCAAAGAATCAGAAAGATATGAAAAGGCATAGAGAAAGCAAGTCCAACAATGCTGATACCTTATTAAAAACTACACACACACACACACACACACACACACACACTAATTCCTGGCAATCATACCACTGATGCAAAAATTAAAAAAAAATTAAAAAATTTAAAAAAAATTTAAAAAAATGCTAGCAAGCAGAAGATAATGCTGTATCAACAAAAATATATCATGATTCAGACTCATCCCACTAGTAAAAGGATGTTTCAACATTAATTACTGTGACTATTATACATCTTCCTTCAAACCAAGACATTTTTAAAATGAAAGGAGTTACTCATTCATAAGCACACACACACACACACACACACACTGAGAAATAAACCAGGTCTAAGTTGAGCAAACTGTTAGTCACCTTTTCTTTATGGTATTTACAATACATCAAATTTGTGATTTTATTTGTATTGGCGCAGCTTTTCTTTCACAACCATTTTCCGGGCTAGATTTTAAACTTCATATAGCAAGGACTCCAATATCTAATTCACCGTTCTGACCTCTGGTATGAATTAATTAATGAGTCTAGTAAATGGCATATTATAGAGTTAAATTAAAATTTGTTAGATGAATGGAGTAATTCAATATTAACTTATGTTATCTCCTATTATCAGTCTGATCATGCATTAATATATACACACAGACTGAAAACACACACAAACATACTGTTTTATTCTTAAATATCTGAATTTTTTTTCAAAGATTTTATTTATTTATTTGTCAGAGAGAGAGAGAGCACACTCAAGGAGAGTGGTAGGCAGAGGCAGAAGTGGGCTCCCTGATCAGCAGGGAGCTTCATGTGGGACACTATCCCAAGACTCTTGGATCATGACCAGAGCTGAAGGCAGATGCTTAACTGACTGAGCCACCAGGTGTCCCTTAAATATCTTTAATAACATAGTTCATGATGGACTAAAAAATACTGTATATGAGAATACAGAAAAATAGCATGCAGGAATATATTACTAATGATTAATATGGAATTTGTGAAAGTAACAGTGTTAGAACAAAGCAAGGGCTATCTCATGCAATTCCCCCTTGCAGAAAAGAATAGTGTTTTTATGATTTTTCAAAATAAAGGAAAAAATAATTTATATTTTCCAGGATTTTTAAATGCCTGAAAAATAGTATAACATGGTGACTACTTACATAGTGTGGATTTTACCACCTTCATCTAGTGTTCTTTCTTACAAACTATCAAAAAGTCCTCAGGCAGTCAAGAAACCTACTATTTAATTTCTAAATGATACTGTTCATGTGAAGTAATTGTAAAACATGAGTGAAGAGTGTTACTATAATTTGAAAATCATATATTTGGGTCTTCTATGAGTTTTAAAAGTTATTTACTAAATCATTTAAAAATGGTGTGAGGAAATACTATCTACACAGAGATAAACATATTACATTAAGATAATTTCATCCACAGTATTTTCACTGAGAGAGTTACTCCTATAAGAACTGATTATTTATTTACCTTACACTTATTTTCAGAAATAAGACTGATAGGACAAGGTCTCCCTATCAACATGATGTGGGGAAACGGCATTGCCTTTACAGGCAGGGGAACTTGGCTCTATCACAAACCAGTTTTATGAGGCAAGACACCCTTGTGATTTCACTATCTGGAATGCTATTCTGAAGCTTCACAGGTTTATTGTGAATTCAGTATATATTATTACCATGGGAAATAGGGTTACTGAGAGGATGATGTAATATAAGTGGAAGTGCCTAGCAAAACAGATAAAATATTCACCACATGTTAGTTTCCCATTCTCATCCCTCTCCTTTGCTTCCTTCCTTTATTCCTGTCCTTTTGAGAGACAAATCATATTTACTGCTTATTAATAAGAAAGTATCCCCTTTGGTACTTTAGTAAGGATATGTCTTCAGACTGACATGGATCTTGACTAGTTGAACATGATAGTGGTATTGTTATTTGGAAGAGGATGAAATTAATAAGAATATCACAGAAATGCAATGTTCAGGTTTACCAGCCAATGACCAAAACCATAAAAACACATATTAATTATGTAAGATTAAAGACATCTGTCTCCTTTCAGAGTACCCAGTTTTGTCTGAGTTTTCCATGGTTGGATTCATTAACCACCCATGTGAAATTTTCAGTTTTCTGCTCCCATGTACATTCTAAAACTACAATGTTATAGACTTTTAAGGTTTTTTTTTGTTGTTATTAATCCTAGTAATGTAACTTGTTAATTGAGGAATAATTCTAATGATAACATCATTGGATAAGTGTATGACAAATAATAATAGCTACCTATATTTTTTAGCAGAGTTCTATTACACTTTATGCTGTGATTATTTCATTTGTTATGCTTTCATAAGGAAAGGTTTCATGAAATTCTCAAAACCTGTAATTCCCTGACTTTGTAAAATGGTAAGTGACAGGGCCCAAATTAAACAGAATTTTTTTTTTCCCTGATACTAAAGGACTTGGTTAAACCAACAAACAAAAAGCCAAAAGAAAAATAAAACAAAACAATATGACTACCACAACTTCAGGATAATATTGGAGTATAGGAAAGGCTGTTCTATATTCCGTGGTTTGGAGCATTAACACATTGTTTTCTGCATGCTCCAGACAGAAAAGCATCCTCAGAGAATCACTAACAATTTATTCTAGAAGGGGAAAAGGAGTTACAAAGTCAGTTATAGAAAAAGACATAAATACCCTCTGATGGAGAGGTGTTGGTAACTAATTTAAATGGCCAGTAAATATGTGGACTGAAGATAAGAGAAAATGAAGTTAAATGGCAAGATGTGGGAATAAATGCATGAGGCAAACTCAAAAAGGTCAAAATCTGTGAAATATCAAGATCTTTTGCATATTTCATGCATATTTATGCTAACCTTGAAAAAATAAGAAGTCTTTTGGATTAGAAATAGGTTTGGACTGAGAATGGGTCAGAATAACTTTGTTTATCATATTTTTCTTGGTTTAGATATATTCTTACATTTTAAATTTAAAAGAAAACTTTTTATTTTCAAATTCCTCTAGCAGTGTTTTATTTTTGAGTAAGGGTTTTTGGAAAACAATTAGAAAATGGAACTAGAGCGTATCATGCTTAGCGAAATAAGTCAAGCAGAGAAAGACAACTATCATATGATCTCCCTGATATGAGGAAGTGGTGATGCAACATGGGGGCTTAAGTGGGTAGGAGAAGAATAAATGAAACAAGATGGGATTGGGAGGGAGACAAACCATAAGTGACTCTTAATCTCACAAAACAAACTGAGGGTTGCTGGGGGGGAGGGGGTTTGGGAGAAGGGGGTGGGATTATGGACACTGGGGAGGGTATGTGCTTTGGTGAGTGCTGTGAAGTGTGTAAACCTGGTGATTCACAGACCTGTACCCCTGGGGATAAAAATATATGGTTATAAAAAATAAAAAATTATAAAAAAAAAAGAAAGAAAATGCCTTACTAATATTTCTTCCACTTTTGTTGACTTTGGCAAGATAAAAATATAAGTATCCAGAATTATATTTATCCCAGAATTTACTACCAGGAGCCATCATTGCACATTGAAGTCTTTTAGCACAAAAGATGTGCTAAAATAATGCCAGATTTCATACATAGTCATACACAAAATTACTTACAGTTTTAAGAATCTTAAGTGCTTATCTTTAAAAGCCTGCATCTAGTTTCTTTTTAAAGGATTTCTTAAAATTTCAGCTTCATTG
Source organism: Mustela erminea (assembly GCF_009829155.1). Lineage (NCBI taxonomy): Eukaryota > Metazoa > Chordata > Mammalia > Carnivora > Mustelidae > Mustela > Mustela erminea. The sequence goes on along the minus strand of NC_045628.1, from coordinate 36,459,198 downwards.
TGTATACTATCATCTTTACAATAGTCATTTAATATTATTCTTCATTTCACTGTTCTTGAGGAATATTAAAGAGAGAGCTGAAAGTGAATCTTAGAAAAACAGTAAAACTTTTCTACATTTATTCATTTATTTCTGATAATAAATATTATCTGAGGGATCACAAACTTTAGAACTGAAGAGGTTCTCTACAAAGAAAAGGAACACAGGAATTGAAAGTACAATTTGTAAGACATAAGAGGAAGTTTTTGGCAAGTCAAACACAAGCTCTTTAGACATTTTGTGCCAGCTCAAACCTTACCACTACATTCTTCTCCCTTCATTTGAACATTGGTCAAATTCCCTTTTTTAAAAAATGAGGTTCTATTACAATTAGTGATATGAGAATAAGCAAGTAAGTATTCAGTATCAAGTCTTTACGACTTGTTCTCTCTCATTTCAGGAAATAACCCCAAAGTCATGTAATAGGAAACAAACATTAGAAAGTCATCAGGATATATCTTATACAGAAAACAAAGCAAAACAAAATTCTGTTAAAGTACACTTTCACACATTATTAATTTAATTATCTTAGTTGTTTACATTTCAACTCAATATGAAACAAGATACAGTGAAACAGATTATTCTCTCCTGGTTACTATTTTTCCTATTGTTAGTCTTCCTATTCTTACTATCATTCTTCCTGTTATGTGCGTGTGTTCTGACAAAGAATACTTTTGTTAAATCTATTAACATTTATAGAAAAATAATTAATCCCAAAGGAACAGGTGGTCATTAATGTTTGCTTCTTGAAAGATCTCAATCTCCTTGTCAATTGTCACTCTTTCTGTACTTTTCCATCAATACAATGGCCGGGGGGGGGGGGTTGGAAATCATCATGACTATGATTTGTGATGGCATGCTTTGGACACTTGGTATTCTCAATATAAGTTTAAATATTTGAAGTCAATTAATGTATCTGTCTAATTATTTTAAAGATTTAAATAATTCAAGTAAAAGTAAATTTGACTATAATCCATAAATAATTTTGTGCTAAAAACATCCTTTCAAATGGTTAAAATAGCTTAACCTGATTTGATTTTTCTTACTTGCAAGTCTTTTCTTGAGTTGGGGACCTTGGGCTCTGTCGTTAATGTCGGAAAGTTCCTAGTAAAATGTAGATGCAAAATAACTGTCTCAGATAAATTATAATTCATATCCTGACACAGAATAGACAGTATAGAGATCTTCTTTGAGTTAATGTGGGATTACATCATAAGTAGAAAATGTAAGTCAAAAATGCATTTAATATTCCTAACTTACCATATATCATAACTTACCTTAGCCTACCTTAAACATGCTCACATTAGCCTACAGTTGGGCAAATCATCTAACAGAAAGCCTATTTTATATTAAAGTGTTAGATATCTCATGTAATTTATTGAAATTATCATTTAGCATTCATAAGTTGAATGATATCAGCTGGGGACAGTCTGTACTGTTTAACATAACATTAGCTCTTGTAATAGATAAACTCCAAACTCTTAGAGGCTTAAATTGATAGAGTCCAAGGACTGGTGGCAGAGGCAGGAAGTGGGCTGTGCTCAATACCATATTTTAGAGAACCAGGTTAACAGAAGCTCTGTTATCAACACATCCACACACCTGTGCTATCAGCATCCAGCCAGTAAACATGGGAAGAGTGCTTCACAGATGGAGCTTCCAAGACTGGGCTCGATTTGGATGTGTAAAGTATCAGTTTGCCTCATACTCCACTGGGTACCACTCTGTCATATGAAAGCAGGATACAGAGGTAAAGGAAACAATTACCCCTTTTGTGTTATAAGTGTTGCTGGGAGGAACGGGGTGACCTCTGGCCCTGAGGCCTCGTCCAGCCATCCTTGGGTCAGCTCCAAAGACTCTTAATCTCATCGAAAGAATTCAAGGGAAAACTAGACAGTGGTTGAGCAGTGCACGTAAAGGGTTTATTACAGAGAGAGTACACTCTGGAGTTGTGAAAGCAGGAGAGTTCAAGGGAGAGTTGCACCTGGAGTTTCTCTATCTTTTATTGATGATTGTTAACTAAGGGGTGGAATATTTATGACTTGAGGTGGGTATTTCTTTCGGTGCTGGGTTTCACACCTTTTCTCCCTTACGTGGTCAGGGCCTCTAACCTTCTTTGTCTTGTACCTGTGTGGTTTGAGCCACAAACCTGTGGCCTGTTTGTGGCATGCTGATAGGACGGTTGCTGACTTTCCTGATAACAGGTCTTGACTCCCTCTTTGCTGGTTTCCAGGCATCCTGGGAAAGCCTAACTAACTGCCTCGTCTAACACCAGCAACTGTTTGATCAGTTCATCTAGAGGCAGAAATGACTGCTCAGACAGGAATGTATTTGGATGCTGAGACAGATGTCACAACACAAAGCCCGATGACTATGAATAAAGTACATTTATCTAGTACTCACAACCAGCAAGAAGTCCCAGCTAGGGAAGAACTCAAGCAGGGATGTGGAAGAAGGGAGCAAAAGTTGGGGTAGTTTGGTGCTATTGTGATGAGGGATGAAGCCAGAGTGGGTTTTTTATACCTCTGGCTACAGACTATTTTTGATATTCTCACCCTTTAGCAGGAGCTAGAGATGTGAGGGCCTTTTTGGCTGCTGAGATGTGGGGCAGTCTGGGAAGACGGAGGGATGGGAATTGAAAAGCTGTCAACATTTAAACATCAAAAATGGAATCAGCCTAATTATTACAGCAATCTAGAATTACATGAGCAATCCGATCATTCTGATGGGCAATTAAAAAAAGAAACCACAAAACCCTAAAGTTCCCAATTTGGGTTCTGTATCCAGTTCTAAGGTATATATGTGTGTGTGCATGTGGGTATATGTGGGTGTGTGGTGTTCCTTCATACCACCAAACAATTCTCCAGACACCAGCTGAATGCCCTAAAATTCAAATAAGTTCTGACATTATCTACCTAGTGGATAATGTCAGATATCACAGATTAAGGGCTCAATCCCACAGGACTGGCCCCACTCCACTTCAGATGCCAGTTCCAAGTCCAGATCATTACCTATCCTTTTCACTGACTAGCTATTTTCCAACAACTTCCACCTCAGGTTTGATTAATTTGCTAGAATGGGTCACAGAACTCAGAGAAACATTTACTTATTAAATATCATCAGTTTATAATAAAAAGACATAATTCAGAAATAGCCACGTCTAAGAGAGGGATGATAGAGCTAGGTATGGGAAGATGGCCTAGAGCTTTCGTGACCTCTCCAAGCATGCAATTCTCTTGCCACTCCCACAAGTATTCACTAAGCCTGAACTTCTCAGAACCCCATTCCTTTGGGGTTTTATGGAGGCTACATTATATGGCATGGTTTATTAAATCACTGGCCATTGGTGATTGAGTCAAGCTGTAGCTCCTCCACCCTTCCTAGAGAGATAGGAAGGTGGTACTAGTGAAAATTCCAAGCTTCCATCCACATGGTTGGTCCACTGGCCACCAACCCCCATATTCAGGTGTGTTCCCAATGTGACCTCATTCACATAATTAAAAAGACACTTTTAAGCTCTCTCACTTAGGAAATTATAAGGGTTTTCGGAGGGTTTTTTGGCAGAAAAGGGACAAAGGCCAAATATTATCTATTATAAATCACAACATCACATCCCTATAAAGGAAAAAATAAATGTTCCCTTCAACTGGCTAGTCCAGCAACCATGGTAAACAATTTAATGGTCCTAGACCATACCATAATGTTTTTGTTTCTATGAATTTGCACATGGTTCTGTTTGTTTCTTTAGTTTAGAATGTTCTATTTCCAAACCTACCATCCATCCTGGCATGATGCAAAGATACCCAGTAATAAAACTTGTAAGTAAGGTCTTTTTTAAAAAAGATTTTATTATAAGATTTCTATTTCAGAAAGACAAAACTCTGTTGAATAATACTAAAGAAATTATGGATAAATTTGAAAAGTACAACAGTTAAATTTGAGAAGATTCAATATTTTAAATATGATATTTTTCCATAAATTCAAATTCAGTGTTAAACCAAAAAACCTTAAAAGAAAATGTTTTTGTGTGTGGTTATATACAGATATATATATATATATATATACACATATATATATATATATGTGTATATATATATATATATATAAATAACATATGGGGTTTTTTTATGTGTATGTATAGCATCTGAAAGATACAATAACAGCATCAATTTTAAAACATGGTACTGCAGCAAAGGTTAGACATGAAAGCAAGCACTTAATTTACCCTCAATCTATATTAGCTCTTACTAGTATTATTACTTTATATGAACACTTGAATCTTTTACTATTATTATTACTTTGCATGAATACTTGACTTTTTTATACTGGGCATATATCAATTTCTAATAACCAAAAAGCTATTTTATAAATATAAAATTCAGTTGATTAAAAAAAAAAAAGAGAGAGAGATTCAGCTGTTATTTTATGGAGCCATTTCTGATCTTTCTGGTCATTCACATATCCCTGACGAATGAGTGTCTTTCATCTGTCATGATATGACAGATGGAACCTAATTATTGCGAGGCATCTCTTATAAACCAGGCACTCTGCTAAGCTTTAAGTGTATTATTTTAATCTTCAAAGAACTCTAAGGTGGGAGATTTCATTGTCATCTTATAGATGAGGAACCACTTACATGCATTTACATAGCTTCTAATATTTTGACCCAGATTATTCTGACTTCTAGGACCAAGTTTCCAAGTTTTAGCACCTGAAAACATATTAAGCACATGGTAGGTTATAAGTATATATTTAATGAATTACTAAACCGACTAAATATATATATTCCACCATAATTTTGAAGGGAGAGTACTCATCTAGCTATTTCCATTTTATTCCCCTAAATTCCACAATGCCTGCCTTTTGGCTTCTGTCTTCTGCATGAACTTGAGTTACCATTATATGTTTTTAAAATGTCTGGAACGACATTTACATGGCATTGTCTCAATGGATTCAAAGGAAGAAGAGTCCACAAAGAATAATCAGAATGAAAAAGGTGAACTTTTCAAATTCTGCTCTCCACATGGCAAAACACACTGAATAACACATTTACTGGTTAGAGTTCAGGCCACCTGGAGAATATACTTCAGGAGTTAAAGACAAGGATTTATGGCTTAGATTCACAGTTGGTCTGGGGCTTAGAAGAAAGTATGGCTGAAGTTCTGCAGATATAACAAATTCTTCAGCCACATAATGTCCATATTCTATTTAATACTCTTTCAACTTTTCTCCTCAATTTTTTAACCTGCCCACTTATTTATATTTTTCCTCCCTTTGTTTTTCACATCTTCTATTCCCAAACACAACTTTCTTAGGTCCATGGACATAAGTCTTTTGCTAAGACTAAAGAACAAAAGTGAAATTCTTAGCTTTGTCCATTTGAATAAATTTCATTATTTTATGAATCATTCCCAAATCTTCTCACTCAGACTCTAATTCTGGGTTATGTAATACCCCCAGCAGATACGGTAGGCTAATAATTGGATGAAACCAACCAGGGCTCATTTTTCTCAAAGTTTCCTATTCTTCTCATCCCCCTCATTCCATTTGCTCAGAGGCTGTATATTATTTTTCTTAGGAAGAAGTGTGTCCATTCAAAAACTTAGAAGAAGGGAGGGAGCAAGGGAGAGAGGAAAATGAAGAACAGGGAAGAAAGGAGATGAGGGGCAGAAATAAAGGGAGGGCAGAAATGAGAAATGAGCCTGGAGATAATGATAGATACTTAGTTTCAGGAGAGATGAAAGAGGATGAAAACAGCAAGATCATAGGATCCATTAGATGTTCTTGTTCTGGTTTTTTTGGGCAAAGCAATATAAAAGCAGCATGCCAGCCTCTACTTCTGCTCCCCACCCCAAAAAAGAAATTTATATTTTTTTATCCAGGCATAGGATACAATAGATTTCAACACGTTAGGATGACATCAAAGCAGCAGAGAGGTCACTGTATCCCAAAGATATGTTAGAGAAGCAGCAAGGAGAGGCGTGGACTACAAAAAGCCAGGAGATGCAAATGAGGCTCTGGAGTTTACTTCTATGAGCTTTGGGGTTGGACTAGATGTAAGACCCCCTCCCCACTCCTGTAGCCACTACCTCAACAAAAAGGAGCTTAAAGTAAATACAGATTTGACTTTTCCAAAAATTAAAGGATATTATACATGTAACATAGTTGAGACTCATGCCCACTTAAGTTGGAAAAATAAAAAGATGTAGTAAGCTTGCTGGACCTGGAAACAAAGGCTTTGCTATGCAGAGAAGTACAAGCTAGTGACAGGATCTACAGGGCTCTAGGTTTTAGCTGCCTCAGCTGTTTTTTAATGAACTACTCTTTGATTTACAGGTTTATCACATCTGGACACTGAATTGTTCTAATAATGAAAGAGTTGCAAAATGGCCAAAGAAAATATATTTTTATCATGAAAATTACAGTAGCATTTTAGGACTATATATCTGTTTTTATTGTGAATGGACTGACCTCTGAAGTCCTGGATGCCATCTACAGATACCTTCAAATAACTAATACATGGCTTACTTTAGGGATTTCATTGTACTTCGAGGGCTCTGATTTTGACTAATTCTTAGCAATGTCCTGGTAACGTTACCGAATGTTCAACTTAGGTTTCAACAATTTCATTTACAGGGAAGTAGATCATTTTTTCAATTAAGGGGATAGCTGCATTTCCTTTTAGAGGAATAAATGATTCTTAACTTTCAAACTTTAAACTTTCAGTAGCAATAACTGAACTAAAAAACAATTTGGAACAAGAATATGGTTACAGTTAACTCGTGTAAAAAAGAATAAAGCTTTGTTGTAAAAGTAAGATTTGTGTATATGCTTCATACCTTTCAGTTGTTTAAAAATGAAAAAAAAAAAGTGTTTTGAAAGATACTTAAACCATTGTAAAATATAAAATCCTGAGGATTTTCTAGCTTCAGTGAGGCATAATTGCCAAATAAAGTTATAAGATATTTAAAGTGTACAACATAAGGATATATGTATACATTGTGAAAGTGAAATCTTATAGATTGATGCCGATAAATATTATACTATACTCCTCTGATTTTATGGCAAATATTTTTTCATATATTAACATCACAAACTAAGATACATCTCATAGTCAACAGCATCTTGCAGTGGGTACTTTTGTTTAAGTACAGCAGCAGTCATAGAGTCATAGAGAGCTATCTAAGTTATAGAGTAGCTGTCTAAAGCAGCAGTCATAGAGTAGCTACCAATGATCACACAAGGTCTGAAAATTACCAGCATCAAGACGTACAGAATGAGTATGAATAGCTTTCAACAAAATCTTAAAGACACTGGCAGAGCACCCCATCCCAGGGAGACAAGTATTATGAAAAGGAGGGAAGAGAGATTATGATTTAGAAATATATCTAGAAATATTCTCAAGACAGGAATCAAAAATTCTCTTGGTGTATGTAAGTGCAAATGTGCTTAAAAACTTGGAACTGATGGCTACTAGTTCTTTACGATTCCTTTAACGTATTCCAACACCAATGTCTTTGATGGTACAGTCGTATGTGGAAGAAAAAGTGACATCAAGAACTCTCAGTAGCAAAGTATTTCAGATGTATTTGATTCTAGATGTGAAAAGATTTTAGAAATATCTTATCTAATTTATTATGTTTGTATTTTCCTGGTCTTGTGTTTGCATTCAAGTGAGCCAAGTCTATATTTAAGTAAGCATAGCATAGCTTATTTGATAAGTATTAAAAAAATGGTGTATCCATTTTTTTTAACTGTTCCTAGTTATATATCAACAATGGAGCTTCCTAGAATATACTGGGCCTAAGATTTGGTGAAAAACAAAGTGCATCTCTATGTAAAACAGTGCTAGGTCAATATGAGCATACTTCTGTATATAGTCATACCAACTATTTAACTAGATATATGTAGTCAATACATTTTTGTAAAGTATGCTTGATAGTTTTTAAATTATTTGGTAACTTTAGGGATTTGTCTTTAAAATACCCCTTGGTTTATTACATTATGGAAACTGCATTCAATAGAAAAATTAAAGTAATACTACACAAGCAATTTTTAATCTTTATACTTTTAAGCAGACCTGTGGTTATTGAAAGCTAAGCATGCTTTACAAGTTTGTCCAGGGCCCATTTTGCCTAACTACATATTGATTCATTAAGAAAGACTGACACGAAAAGGAATCCAGTTCAGAAGGTCTTGAGCACCCACTATCCTTGGCACTGGGCTAAGGGTTAAAAATACACAGATGAATATACAGCACATTGTTCCTAATTTAAAAAATAAACTCACAAATTGAAAATGGAAATGACGTACATCTGTATTTCAGTGTGATAGAATTATATACCAACTAGTTCTGAATGAGGTGCAGCTTAATATCAGCTACAGAACTATAAAATCTGCTGCAGGAAGAGGGTTATTGACAGTTAGCAAGAGCTCAGAAGGGAACATTACAATGAACTTGGTCGTGAATGATGTGCTGGATTTCACCAGGCAGTGAAATGGAAAAAGTTGTTCCTGTAAAGAACATTAATGCAGGCAAGCATGCATGTTGAAGGAACAATTCATATAACTTGCACTCAGGATACAAATAAAAAATTTTGTACCTGAGGCTGAAAAAGTACATTTTTAAGGGAACTGATTTAGGGCCATTAAACATTTTCCTCAATGTCCTCAGAAGATTTTTTTTAAAACAAGCATTTTCTAGATGATTTATATTTAAAAAATTATTTTGTTTCCAAATTGGAATTCTTTTCACTTCTAGTTATTGGTTTCTTTGTATTAAAATCTTAAAGGGATATCATTTTATATTCATCAAATTGCCAAATACTAGACAGTCTTCAGTACCTAGTATTGGTAAGTATGTGGAACATAGAAATATGTAAGTTCCACCTTATTAGGTAAATACTTAGGAAACTTTTTGAAGTCATATAGTGAAAGTAAGAGTACGTGTATTTTTTTTTTTTTTTAATTTATGGTAAGCTACTTTTTAAGTAATCATGCTTAAAACAAACTCTAAGGGTAAATAAGAAGAAAGCCAGGCCAGAGTCTGGAAGTCAAATTAGAAATTTATTTCAGCTGTTGATGTAAGAGAACCTTGGGCCAAAAATCAGAGCCACAGTGAATTTGGAGGAGGGGCAATGGTAGGTATTGAACTCAACAAAATTTTGCAAGACTGGAAGCCTATAATGGCTGACTAGTTACGCAAGATGAAGACAGACCTCCCACCATAACTTTTGAAAGCCATATTCTACATCTATATATTTCTATATTATTATGTAAAAACAGATGTGATAATAGGAGGTGAATAATAGAGAATTCTTAGTAAAAAATAATCAATTTATTTCATAGGTCTTTAAGGAACTCAAAAGAGTTATTTTGTTTTAATATAACCTGGATGATTGTCACTAGTCACTACTTTATTTTCCCACCTATAATACAGCTTGCAGTATTTTCAATTTGCTTTATGAAATAAATCTATAGCAATAAATGCAATTTTATGGTGTTATTGTCTGTATTATGGAGGAAAGACTAGGGAAAAATAATTACACTAAATTTTAATTATAAATATATTTGAAAAAAATATAAAATACTTTTTGTCAACATAGTCAGTAGCAAATTTTTATAGAGTTTTCTTTTTTTCCAGGTATTCACATGTACATTTTCAGGTAAGTGGTTGTTATTAGGCCATTTTCTAATGGATAAGGAAAATAATTCCCTTAGAGGTTAAATCAATGAGCAGTGGCCTTAGACGGCCAGTAAGTGATAAATATCAGAACTAGAATTTAGTTTTAATAACCACTATACAGGCTTTGTTCCACTAACTCACACATACAGCAATATTAACAGTACATAGATTTCCTGTGGGCCAGAACTGACTTTCATAAGAGACTAAAATACGTATGAAATATCTTTATTTATATGGGCTGTTTGCTTTATGCCACTCAGGGATGCACATATTTTATTTTCTTTAAGAGAAAAAAAAGGGAAAAAAGGGAAAAAAGGTCATAAATTATTTCTTGGTCAGTAAAATGTGTTATTTTGAGATATAGTCACATGTAACATTTATTATTATATTTTATGTTTAGAACATAATTTTATTTTAATTTGTTTTAATAAAACTGCTATTGTAAGATACTTTTTGGTGAACAAAGGCTAATTAAAGGTCTATGTAATGCAATATTCAATTTCTACTGTATTTATTTCTGAGTCCCTTGGGGCTTCTAATTTCATTTCCTAAGACATAATTTTTTTCATTATAAAATGGACATTTTATTTGATGCAGTAAAGTGCATCTTTTACTATAGCTACTGTTTTCCCATTGGTGATCTTGGTCTAGTAACATAGAGTATTTGATTGTTTTTGTCCCTTGGAGTAAATAAGGGAAGCACTCCATCTCTCAAGAAAACTCATAAACCTGAGTCCTTTTAAAGTGAGCTCATCCTATAAATCTCTTCTAGTCCATTGCAATCTCCTACATTGTTCTTTTAGACCGATAACTGTACACTTGCAACATAAATGAAAAAAAAATGCAATGTGTACTTACTAAGAAAGAATGTTTTTGAGAGATTTAGTTCCAAAATTTATATTCATCTCGTATTGTTCAAGAAAATAAATGCCATGAGAAGTACCATTTCTAACATTACAAGCACCCTTGGAGAGTTCTTAATAAAATCATAGTGACAAAAGGAAGTGTTTTGTCCTCTGCTGGTTTTGCTAGAAGGAAAATGCTGTAAACTGTTTTCCACCATCCTTGTATCCAGGTAATGTAACAGTTACAGAGATTTTAAAGGGCATGAGTTATAACAATCCTTATCAAGTAAAACTTGCCATAATCTAAATCTACACTTGAGGCTAGTTGTAACTCATATGGATTAGTGATCCCAAGAAAATGACCTCATTCAACCTCTGCAGACATTTTCAACAATATTGTGAAGAGACTATCTATTAGGCCTTTGGGTTTACGAATCTGGATTTTTTATTATAATGACAATATGGAAGAAGTTATTGAGTCAGGAGGACCCTGACATCTACAGGCATTGTTTAACAAAGGCTCAACTGCTTATAAAAAAAGCACGGATAGCCACTTCTGGGGATTCCAAGGCACTGCAGCCAGTTGTAAAATACACCCCCTTTTATCATTACTGCTTTAAAAGACATCTGCGAATTACCCAAGAAGTAAAAGAGATTCTAAAGATGTCTAATGAAAGTTTGTGCCAACATCTATCTGAAACTAGTAAAGAAAGGATTCCCAGAACAAGTCACCTGCTCTCGGGTAGGGCAGTGCAGCTTGCTTTCCTGCCTTTAAAACCGAATTATGAATCTTCACTCAGACTTGTGTTGGATTTCTTTTCCTGCAACTCAAGTGGCAGGAATTTTAATGCTATTTATAAGGTTAACCAGAGAAGTCAGAACACTGTTCAAATATTTTATCAACGTATGATTGTATTATTGAATGAATGAATGAATGAATGGGTGTAGGGTGTGTGCGTAATGTGTCATATGTGTGTTTTTGTGTAATATAATTAAGCCGGGTCATTAGATCATCACTATTCAGAGTCCTCTGTATTACTCCATACATATTCTACTAAAATTATGTTCATAAATCCATCCCAAGTAAATTATGTATCTTAAATACAGAGGTATGTATCTATATATCCATCTACATATGTATGTATATTTTCATTTTTGTAGCACTGGCACTTAGCACTATTTATTGTAAATGTCACACTGAAAAACTATCAATCAGAATTAATAAATCATATTCAATTATATTCCACTTTTTTTTTTTTTTTAAGAGAGAGAGACTGTGAGCAAGGGGTAGGCGAGAGGCAGAGGAAGAGAGGGAGAGAGAGAATCTTAAGCAGGCTCCACACTCAGCATGGAATCTGACTCAGGGCTCACATTCAAGATCCTGAGATCATGACCCGAGCTGAAATCAAGTCAGACGCTTAACTGACTGAGCCGCCCAGGCAACACTATATTCTATATGCTTTGAAAAATTAGACATTCAATAAAATGTCCAGGTATTCTTTCTTTGGCCCAGGTATTCTTTCTTTTGCATATGAAGTTTTGGGAAAATGAGCAGTTTGTGTGATTATCAAATATTAAACCGTTTGGAAAGTAAGTTTGATGTCTTCAAGGCAGAAACCACTTCAGAAACTTTTCAGTCCTTTCAAAAAGAACTGGGGTGAATTCCAAACAGATCTGAGGTCAGTGCTTCCGGTGGCCTCTGACTCTGTAAGCAGTAAATTTCATCACATCTATATACTCTAGGTACAAAATCTCTGCACTAAAATTTTTGCTAGATAATCTGACAGATAATCGTCTAATTGATTTGCAGAATTTTTAAAGTATATAAATAAACTGTTCTTCCTTTTATTAAGAAACATAAAGATTTAAATCATATCAATAGGAATACCAGGAATAGGGTTACCGTGTAAGAGGACATTTATCCAGCAACAAATGATTACCAAATGCCCTCTGAGTTCTTATATTTTAAACACGCAGAGGATCTTCAGCTTCCACTTTCGCAAGTATCACAAATAATTGCAGTTGTCATACAATCTCACCAACAGAATTGATTGGGAAAAAAAAAACACATTTTCTTTCTTGGAAAAATACAATTCTATGTATTTTTATTATTCTTCTTCAGAAATTACTACCTAAATAATAAGTATTATTCTCGATAGAGTATAATGTATTTAAGAATTCTTCTTGAGGCACCTGCGTGGCTCAGTGGGTTAAGCCTCTGCCTTCGGCTCAGGTCATGATCTCGGGGTGCTGGGATAGAGCTCCATATCAGACTCCCTGCTCAGCGGGGAGCCTGCTTCCTCCTTTCTCTCTGCCTGCCTCTCTGCCTACTTGTGATCTCTGTCTGTCAAATAAGTAAATAAAACCTTAAAAAAAAAGAATTATTCTCATTTTGCACATCAAAAATGAAAGGTCCTGGGGGCGCCTAGGTGGCTCGGTGGGTTAAGCCTCTGCCTTAGGCTCAGGTCATGATCTCAGGGTGCTGGGATGGAGCCCCACATCGGCTCTCTGCTGAGCAGGAAGCCTGCTTTCCCCTCTCTCTCTGCCTGCTTCTCTGCCCTACTTGTGATCTCTCTCTGTCAAATAAATAAATAAAATCTAAAAAAAAGAAAGAAAGAAAGAAAGAAAGGTCCTAATCTGTAATTTGCAAAGATGATAAAGATGATGACATATTTTCCTGTGGACAAGCTGAGGCATAGCAGGTACATCAACATGCTGATATATGCATTTTTGACATAATATGGAAGAGTAGGTGTGATTTGTCAATGTAAAACCTGATAATCAGAAAGCACCAGGAGCTCAATTTTATATTTATTAATTTAAAAATTAAAATGTGATAAATAAATCTTATCTCAATGATTATTGGGTATGACTTCTCTGGGAAGTTTTAAGGTTATATTCTTTAAACTATTTTCAGGAAGGAAAGGCCGGGAAGACCACGGTTCATTGTCCTCAATCAACTTGGTGATTTATTTTCATTTTCTCATTCCCACTGGACACTTGTTAAAAAGACTAAAGTATGGATGCAAACTTCTAACAAAATATCAGCTTGTAAATATTTTTCAGTATTACCACCAGAACTAGACCAGTCTATTTTGCTTCCCAGGTAGGCACCTCGAATATCATAAGGCAAATGTACAAAAACTCCATCCTTTGTTTCTCTTCTGAATTAAAGGAACATATCCTGTTCTTTTCATGTTTCAGTATGAGGTTGTGGTACTCAACCCGCATCACCTCAATCACATATTAATAAAATGAACTGAGGACTAGAGAGCCAAGATCCATATGCAAATCTCTCCAGATACTGCATCAGGTTTTCCATAACCTGCGGGTAGGATGGGAACTTGCATTGTTCCCTCTGGTTGATTCACTGATCACGTGAATAAACTTGTAGATGAGCAAATTTCTTTCTCTTCCTGATTAAGTAAATGTGCTCATAACTAATTCTGTAACTCAAGAGAGAAGATACAGTTGCAAATTTCTTATTTGTATCTAAATCAATAGAACATTTGTGGGTGACAAACAAAGCAGAGAGTCCTGGTGGCATAGAGATGATGACCAGCTATAAGCAGTGTATTCACCCATCAATAGCAGTGCTGTAACTAGGAGTACAAGCTTAGCTGCAAAGGTAATTCATTTTTGGAATTGATTTCCATCATCCTTATGAGTTTGTTGGGGAAAGCAATTTTTCTTCTGTTAATACTAAACTTAAGGTTATGTATCCTTAGCTTCAAAGAATATATAGATACAGATATAGATATCGAGATATAGATAGATAGATAGATAGATAGATAGATAGACAACACAAAATAACAAAGTTCTATACACAGGTTGGTGAATGGTAGGTGTAACAAGCTCAATTTTTCCACCTCTTTGCCACTATCTGGTTGGATTATGCACCTTTGAAATGTGAACCATCTAAGCTTCAGATTTGCATTTTCAATAGCATCTATGCTTCATTTAAACTTTATCCTAGTCAGCTAAACTTTATCCAAGTCAGCGAAAAACATGCTGCATCTTATTTCCTCTCATTTTGTATTTTAAAGGGCTCATACTCAAACATGAACATATGACCAAAAGTGTTATAATACTAGTTTTGTAATACTACTTCTATTTAAGCTGTTTACCTAAAAGGAATGAAAGTATATATTTTTAATTCAGGTTTTACCCTCTTTTAGCACATACCATTTAATATTCACTTAAGGTTGTATATTAAAACGTAACTCTAATTTTCTTTAACAGATGCATATTTTCATATAGAATATTAGACATTGTTACTGAATGATTTGTTTACTTCTTTCTGGTCTCAGTGCTGCTTTTTGAAATGTCTCATTACTTACATATTTTCTTTCTGGCAATGTGGTATTTAACCATTCTTGGAAAGCCGTGCACACACAATTGCCTACTTAGCACTATTTGGATACCTGATGATGGATTTAAGGTATTCAGTTGTTTAGAACAAAGTGAATGAAATAATGAGAACTTTCTTTGTAAATGGGTACATTGGTAGGGTCTCCCTGCCAAGATGCCTACAGTTTTATCATTTGGGTATTCATATATTTGGGTTAAAACTTAAAGTACCATCTTTAAGAGTATGGCTTAAAGTCTTAATAGGAATAAACCCATGTTTCTCAAACTGGGAGGGTAATCCTCCCTCAGGCTGGAGGGATTTGTTGATGAGTACATAAATATAGAAGAATAAGTTGGCAGGATTTTTCTGGAATGGCAATTTTATCAAATTTTAAAGGAATGAGCAATTTTAAAGGAATGTCATCATAACAAATATTGCTCTACATAGAAGAGAGTTGACTATAAAATGCACATCAATTTTTAAGTGAATCATTAGAAATCTCACAGTGATCATGGGAGTTTTTGGATTGTGTTCCTACTCTCAGTCCAATTACCAGTCATCTCCCTCCTTGCTATTATAATTTGTAAGTGCAAATCATCAAGATTAGTAAAGTCCTAAACTAAAAATCCTGAGAACAGTTTAAGATTGTAATGAAAGTAAAATAATTTTTCTTAGTCACCAGTGTCATCCCCTCTTCGTTCCCCCTTTATTCTGTTTCTGCAAATAATGGAAGATTTCACAATATTGATAAGATCTTATACTGTTTCATTGTTACTAGTCATCAATGTAGGCTTTTTATGGATGCATTAACACTCAATTCCAAGATAATCACAAGGGATTGGACATAGGCAGAACCGGATATTGTTGATACACAGTGAACTAAGAAATCAGGGATGGAGACAGAATCATGTGTGCTGAAGCAAGAAAAGATAAGAATGAGAGATGAGATGGAAAGACAACGCTTGAGTAGGAGAAGCTTTGTGACACTCAAGAAGAAAAGAAACAACATACTTGCTTACGCAGGTGATATACCCACTTTCAAGGATATGTCTCAAAGATACATTTGACATCTGAGCAGGTTTCTCTGAGGCCAATCAATCCCAAGACAAGCATCCAAAACCAGACAAATAAATCTCTCATACACAAACCTACAGGCCTACACATTTGCATACACACATGTGTACACACTTTTATATAATTTACAAGAAACTTTTGCTGATATTTACCAAAATAATATAGCCAGCTATATAAGAGAGGAAAGAAGGTGTGAAAGAAAGGAGGTCTTTGAAAGTCACTATGAAAGGAACTTGCCCCTGGCGGGGGGTGGGGGAGGATTACCAGTTAATGACAACAAAAGATGGCTGGTGGTACCAAGAAAAATCCTCTTAATATTTATTGTATACCTACTATGCATGTGGCCCATTACAAATATCTTAGTTCCTGAGAAGGATGATTTGTAATTCCTCAGTTCATCCTACTTATGTTTAGGGTTGGCTATTTGCCTTTAGCTAAACAAAGCAAACTGTGCCAACATGGATATGTATCTTAGAGGAAAAGTGTCATTAATCTTAAGTTGGAAAAGTCTAAGACCTAAACTAGTAATAGTACAGATCAACATGATTATCATCACCATTACCATCAACAGTAACTTTCTGTTTTTAAAAGTATGCCAGTTGACAAACTACATGTGAAAAACCAAACTTTGGTCATCACTGACAGATAAAGACTAAAAAATAATTATGAAAAATTCAATTAAAATATATCTTCTTTCTACCAAATGTCCTCTCAAACATTGTCTAAATGACCTCTTCAAACAACTTTGTCATAAATTTCTTAAGGAGACATTAATAATAATTATTTAAATGTTATATGCATCAATAGTTGATATCATCTTTTATTTAGACTTAGAAATAAAATGATATCGGTGACTTAGAAAGTAGTTAAAAACATTCTTTATCCTCTTCACATTTATTTAAGAGGGAATCTCAAAGAGGTCTTTCTTTCTTATAGCGAATACTCTTTTTATACGGTTTTCATATGCACTATAATCCTTCTGAAGTCATCCAGCCTGTATATAGTATTGTTTCTGTGTTGGCTGTATTGGCAATTATTATGGCATTTAATTATTATGGTATTTTAGTGCCCTTCCCTATTCAAGAATGAGAATGATTATTACTACCTGTTTATAATTAACACACAATTAATCAAACACATAATCCAACAAACCAAATGTTCTTAAACACTGCCACAGTATTTCAAACTTATAATCAAATTATCTTCAGTATTTCAAATTAAGAACAGGAGCTAAAATGCTATTCTCCTACATGATCAAAAAACTTAAGTAACACAACAAGCACACAAATGAGCTGGATACTAATTAAAAGAGTATCTCTAAAAGTAGCACAATTTAAATTTGAATGCAATTAAATTCATTTCAAATTCAGCTCTTTAGTCAACAAAGGTGAGAAAATTTCCATCTCAGCTCTGTTGAGATTTCAGTAATTCCAAAGCTTTACAGCCAGGATATGGTTCTAAGTAAATTGTAGGATGATTTGACCACAATCAATAAATATTGGAGTAGCTCCAACCACACTAATGAGACATATATGCCCCATGTTTCACATCTAGCATACCATCCCCTCACAGTTAAATTTCTTGAAATCTAGTGCATTGTGTGCCAATTGGGCATTCCTAAGTTTTGTTCTTGGTCAATTTTACTTTGATTTGATAAAAATTTTTTTTTTTTAAGATTTCATCTATTTATTTGACAGACAGAAATCACAAGCAGGCAGAGAGGCAGGCAGAGAGAGAGGGAGGAAGCAGGTTCCCCGCTGAGCAGAGAGCCCAATGTAGGGCTCGATCCCAGGACCCCAAGACCACAACCTGAGCCAAAGACAAAGGCCCTAACCCACTGAGCCACCCAGGCACCCTGATCAAAACTTTTTAATGCTAGTCTGTATAACAGCCTCTTTTTATAATTTGTGTAGTAACCTCTTGCTTTTATTACTTCTATTGAGTTAATTGAATTAAAAAATCATCTAATTTTGATCACAACTCACAATTTTTAATAGAAGCCCTCTTATCAATGCAGTTTCTTATTTAATTTGAAGATCATTCTGTACACATTCTATTGTAGTTTCTAAAAGCTACTTTAAATTCATTATTCTTTTAAGATTTTATTTCTTTACTTGAGAGACAGAAAGAAGAGAACACAAATGGGAGAGAAGGGCAAAGGGAGAGGGAGAAGCAGACCCCCTGCTGAGCAGGGAGCCCGACTGGGAGCTCAATTCCAGGACCTGAGATCATGACATGAGTCGAAGGCAGACGCCTAACTGACTGAGCCACCTGTGTGCCCCAAGGATACTTTAACCTTAAAAAATGGATATTGTGCTTTTCTTAAGTTTACACTTTATGTTTCTCCAATTTTATTATTTCAGCTAACTCCTATTCATGGTGATAGATACCTTCATCCCACAATTTTTTTCCCTTAGATTCAAACTCTATAATTCAAAATCACAGAATTTTTAGCATTAGACATTGTATGGTTCCACAAATCCCATTTTATGGATATGAAAATAGGCTGAGAAATTTAGTGATATAGTTGCAATCATGCAGTAATAGTTGAACCAGGACCAAAGGTCAACTCTCTTAACTCCCATTAGAAAAATTTTTGAGGTTTCAGTTCAAGATGACAACATAGGAGGCTCCTGAACTCACCTCCTCCCACAACACATCAAATGAACAACTACACATAGAGCAATTCCCTCTGAAAGAAATCCAGAAACCAGCTCAGTGACTCCTACATATTAGGCAATTGAAAAAATACCAACATCAAAATAGGTAGGAAAGGCCGAGACACCCAATCATCATAAACCCTACCCTAGTACAGTGCCATACAATCAATAGGGAACTCAAAAGTCTCTGATTCCAGTTGTGAAGTAAAGAGGTTGGAACCCATATCTGGCTCTTTAACTTTTAAGACTTCATCCTGAGAGATAGACCCCCAAAACATCTAGCCCCAAAAGCCTCATAATACATGAGGTCCACAAAACTATAATAAACTAAGAAACAGTTATTGGTGCACTTACTTGGATTTAACATGGCTATGCACTCAGAGCTCACCATAATGGCAACAAACTGAAAACCCAGTTTTTCCTTGAAGGAGGCCTATTTGCTTAAGAAAGTTTAACAAGGTTGCAATATTTATGACCAATATACAGAAGTAAATTGTATTTATTCACTTAAGAAAGTCAGGTTTGTTTGTTTGTTTCTTTAATTCATAGTAAGGAGATATGTGGTAGTATCTCATTGTGGTTTTAATTTGAATTTCCCTCATTATTATTGATGTTGAGACTATTTAAATACGTGTGCAGGGGTGCCTGGATGGCTCAGTGGGTTAAAGCCTCTGCCTTCGGTTCAGGTCATTATCCCATCATGTGGGATCGAGCCCCACATCAGGCTCTCTGCTCAGCAGGGAGCCTGCTTCCTCCTCTCTCTTTGCCTACTTGTGATCTCTGTCTGTCAAATAAATAAAAATCTTTTAAATAAATAAATAAATAAATAAATAAATACGTGTGTAGCCTTTAGTAGAACTTCTCTGGTAAAATGTGAAGATTCTT
This sequence comes from Mustela erminea, assembly GCF_009829155.1. Taxonomy (NCBI): domain Eukaryota; kingdom Metazoa; phylum Chordata; class Mammalia; order Carnivora; family Mustelidae; genus Mustela; species Mustela erminea. The sequence goes on along the minus strand of NC_045628.1, from coordinate 36,439,659 downwards.
GGGATATTTTTAGTTAAAATGCTTGTTTTCTCATCATGAAGTCTACAGACTAAAAAAAAAATATTCATGACTAATATCAAACTAGAAACAAGCCAGATGCTTTTTAAAATGAGGGGATAAATGAACCCTGGTATACTGACACGATGGAATATTATTCAGCAGTAAAAAGGGACAAACTGCTGATTGACAACAACATGGCTGAATCTTAAATGCACTGGGTTAAGTGAAAGCAGCCAAATCTAAATGCTACCTGATGCATGGCTCCATTCATATGACAATCTAGAGAAGGGAACACAAAGGAACAGAAAACCCGTCAGTTGAGAGCAGGACAGTATTAGGGGATACAGGGGGCAACAGAATAACTCTGAATGTGTATTATAGTGGTAGACAGAGCACTGTATGTATTTTCATCATAATCCTTATAGCTTAATACATTTTTTTTCCTATAGCTTCGTACTTTAAAGAGTGGGTTTTCCTGCATGCAAATTGAGAAAAAAACAGTAAGTCTAGAGAAGTAAGATGAAATGAACAATGTGCTATTCAATTGATACAGAGTGGAAAAAACTTAAGGAGAATAAAACTAAATGCAAATTGTTGCCCTAAATTGGATAGTCAGTAGAACAACTGAGGAAATCCAAGGAAGTCTGTAGTTTAGTTAACAGTACTATACTGATGTTAATTCCTTAGCTTTGATATTTTTACCACGGTTCTAAAATATGTTAATACTAGTGGAAGCTGGGTGAAAAGCATATTAGAACTCTGTACTGTCTCTATATCTCTTCTGAAAGTAAAATTCTTTCAAAATAAAACATTAAAAATACTTAATCAACTTTTCTGATAAAGTTTGAGTCTAGAAAATCTCCCCCTCATTATATAAATTATTTTTCAACAAGCATGTGTTTTGTTACAGCCATTAGGAGTGTCCAGAATCTGCACTTCCACATACATATTAAATTATTTGGAAACAGTCACAAAATATTAGAAAAGGATTCTTCTACTTTGATCATCTGTGAATTACGGTTTTAGAAAAAGGTAATTTAAAAGGTTTTCATAATGTTTAAAATATATTCTATGATTTTTCATACAAATTTATAAGCATATATTTCAGATAACATAATGCATAAAACTCACTCTTATTGAAGCATTAACTACCTAATTTGAGTTTTGCAATCATCACATTTATTCCTCCTCCTATATATATTCTTGACATGAATTTGCTTTGTGAGAAGAAATTTAGTTGGTTCAGATGACTTCTCCTAATTTGCAAAACCAGCCCTAATTATGTGCACTACATCAGAGGCTGAATATTTCATCTTGAATGATGAAGTTTTTCCTCCAACTTAATAGACAAGTGAGAATTTTTCTATATGAAAACCAACAAGTTTCATGAGGAAATAGAAGTTGTGTGTAGGAACTATCTATCTCTTTATCAAGCTGAAGGATAGTCCCAAATTTATTGCCCTTGTCTTAACATGGTTGACAATTATGGTAGTATCTAAATACTTTCCTTAAATTCATGTGTGATTCTGTGGCAAATGCTTTCTCTATATGCTAAAATGTATTGTTTTCCATCACTTCTTTTAACATTAGAATTTTAAATTTCTATTTTTTTAGTACTGGTTAAAGATGGTTCAACAAGAGAAAGAAAATGAAAAAGAAACACAGGTCACAATGTAAATTTGAATCCAAAATTGTGGATAATTATTAATAACAATATTAATAACTGACATTACTTTTTACCAAACACTAAGTTGCTAGTCATTCTTCAATACAAATTATCTCAATCATACTTCATAACAACCATCTCAGGTATATTCCATAATTATTTTTATCCTACAAATTGGAAATTTAAAGCATAAGCTATTATGTAATTTGGCAAAGGGTACATAGATGAAGAAAGCAGAACTTCTGTTCTGAGCCAGGGATTTATTTCTCACATACTATATTATAATTTCCGCTTTATACTAAAGAACTGTCAACTACTAGAATAAGTTGGTGAATTACTAAAAAAGTATAATGGTGTGCACAAAAAGTAACATTATTTTATCTTGTTATTATAATTGTTATAATACACAAATGAAAGTTAACATGATGTATTTTAGTAATATGTCTAAAAATATGTGCTTATTACCTATGTTGTTACTTCGGGTATCACTAGAAGCTTACATACCATCTTTGAGAAATAGATTCGTGGGCACTGGGCAGCAAAAGAAATATTTGAGCATGATGTAATTGGGTTACAGTTTTATTTTGTGCCAAATGGATTGATGGTGCTTTACAGGAGGATTAAAAGGAGAAAGAGTAGGAAATGACTGATCGATTAATAAGCCAACGAAGGATTCCAACATGGACTGACAAAAGCAGAAGACAGAAAGATAAGGTTGAATGAATGCAGAGGACACGGATTATGAAGGATGTCCATAACTCTGGGCTGAAGTATGAGGGGAGAGGGCAGTGAAGTTATGATGCCCAGAATGATTCTGAAATACCCAGCTTAGAATATGAAAAGGATGTTATCTCTAACAATTACAGAACCCATCTGAAAGATCCAGACTTACACGATAAAACATTTGGTGACTGGCTTAGATGCTATGCATCAGAAAGAAAGCCGGTAATAATGCAGTCCTGAAGATAGTGATCTGGTAGCTCTTCACATAGAGGTCAAACTGTATTAAAAAAAAAAAATTCTGACAGTTGTTAAAAACAAATCTTTATTTAAGACTATTGCAATAAAGGAGACAGATTGAATTTGCTTCTTAATACAGCAAAGATAGCTGGATATTTACAGCCAGAGGGCAAACTGAGAAGGTCAGTGGAAAGAAAATTAGGAGGAGAAACTTGATTAGATATCAAGGAGGAAAGGATTGCTGCTAACTAGATAACACAATTCTTGCTAGAGGCAGGCCAGGGACTTTGATATCAAGGGTAGGGATGGAAAACTTGATCAGATACCAAGAGTAGGGGATTCTTCCTAAACTTACTTAACAGGATTCTTTCCTAAGGCTGGCCACAGCAGACCAAGGACAGGGCAGCAGGCCAAGAAGAGAGTTCAGGCTGGGGCAAGAAGAGAATCAATAGAGCCTAACAAGGTTTGGTCAAGAAAAGAGTTTATCAATATTTGAAGCCTCTGGAATCAATGAGTCTGCTAAGGGAGATCATGTGTAGTTACGAAAATAAAGAAATTAAGGGGGCATCTGGGTGGCTCAGTGGGTTAAAGCCTCTGCCTTCGGCTCAGGTCATGATCCCAGGATCCTGGAATCGAGCCCCACATGGGGCTCTCTGCTCAGTGGGGAGCCTGCTTCCTCCTCTCTCTCTACCTGCCTCTGCCTACTTGTGATCTCTGTCTGTCAAATAAATAAATAAAATCCTTAAAAAAAAAAAGAAATTAAGAAGTTGAAATAAAGGCATATAGATGTGAAATGTAATGATTACATACATTAGTAAGAAATGTAGGCGTAAAGTATTAGTAGGTTTGAGGGTAAGGGGGGTGCTGAGAGAGAGTCGCAAATACTAAAGGAAAAGTAAGGGAATGATCAGTGGTACAAATTAATGAACAAGGATTAGAACATCCCAATAAAATCACAAAGAAAAACAAGAAAGCCCAATTCAATCTGAGTTCTTGAAACTTCTAGAGAAATAAATGACTGTTTTAACAGATGCTATATTGAGAAACCAATTTGTGTATATCTCAGTGACAGAGACTAGATGATAAAATTTCCAATCTTGATACTATTATAATCAGGGCTCTGATATAATCTCTTACATTTTCACTTTCCTGCTACTGTCCTTCTTAAATCCTCAATTGTAGACATATTTTCTATTTTTAGACCATTTTTTTGCTGCCAGGATTATTGTAGTTTCCTACTTTCACACATATTTTCCCAGTGCGCTTCTACTCATCCTTTGAAACTCAAGTCAAATATTGTTTGTTTTTGTTTTTGTTTGTGACAGTTGTCTTGTTCCTTTATATAATACTAGTCTTTTCCACTTTGCCACCCAACAATTGCATATGACATTGCTCACATTTTAATTTTGATATTTTTATTTATTGACTTTCCTGAAAGTCCTACTTCTGTGAATTTTTCAAAGATTTAGGAACATACTTCATTTGCCATTCCACCAGAAACAGAGAAGACAGAGTTTGGATCAAAGCAGATATTCAGTGAGTAGTTCTTGAATAAATAATACTGAAGAGAAAGTATGAAACAAAAGATGATGGGCATCCCCTTTGCCTTAGCAATGGTCACTCTGGAATAAAGAGATGCTGACTGTGTGGTTTTCACAGAAGCAAAGAACTTTCTTAAACCATCAAGTTGCTGAACAAATGATAAAGACTAGGTAACTAAGGGAATGAGAACTTTGAACACATAACCATTGAACAATGAATGTTGATTATCCACAGATCACTAAATTTCATTTGCAGATGTTAACTTTTTCACATCATACACTAGGCCATATCTCTTCTCACACAGATAGGTCATGTTTAGCATAATTTATTCAGAATTGACAACTCAAGTAATAATATATTTGGAGAAAGTGTACATCTTTTGGATATGTGTATGCACAAACTCCCTTATGATACAAAGGCTTAGGAGCATTTTGAAATCTAAATTTTAGATTTTCAGTGACTTTATTTTTATGGTTCAATATTTATTGACAAGTTTCAATTTATTATGAAAAAGAAGATTCATCCAGAAGTGACCAAGAGTGATCGCAACATTATGTTATAGGAGGTAATGACGATTCCACCTTCCCTAGCTCTAGAATCTACACATCAAATACAGGTAAGCATGTCTGTTCGCTGTATCATCATATTACCTAGAAATTTCACTCTCTGATGACATTAAAAATTTTATTAGAGATGATTTGAAAATTAATTACCCAGGTTGGATTAAATACAATTATTTTCATTAAGTTGTGTATAGGTACACAAATTATAAATTATACACTTGTAGCAATAACATCACCTGGCAGTCTCTTCTCACTATAGTCAAACCCTGAACTAAGAATGACTCCTTTTTCCCTCTGCCACATACTTGCTTCTCACTGAGCATTGCTCTACTATTTAATCTCATGAAATCATCATGAAACCATTGCCCAACACCTCCCCTCTATAGACTGTGTAATTCTTAAATATAGAGGTTTTGCATGTTTTGTAAACTTCTATATTCCCAGTTTGTAGATTTTCACCCTGCCAACACTTCCTCAATAGATATCCTATCATAAATATTTATTCAATAGTTTCTATCTTATATTTGTTTATGGTTCATCGGTTTAGATTGTCTTTCTGTGTATGAGTATTGATAAAATAATTATAAAGAATTCCCATTCCTCTCAAATTATTCAATGGGAAGCATTTAAAATAATGTGTCATGAACCTATTGCTATACTTTTCTCCCTTTTTATCAGCGTAGATACTGATGAAAATTCAGGAGCTGTCTTGGGTGATGTTCAAATGAGAACAAGTTCTATCAAATCTCTGCAGATGCCTTCCCTGGGCTCTTCTTCAGAAAGAGGCATTTTATGCATCACCCAGCTCTAGCTGGAAGACAAAAAAAATCCTGAAGACCTTCCCCTACTCCTCAAAACTCTTTCTATTAGAGTCTTTTCCTCTGTTGCACTATCGAAATTCACTTCCACAAATTTTTGCTGCTGTAGAACACTTAAGAGCTATGAATCCCTGGCTCGCAGGGTTTTGATACTGAACTGGGTCACACTTTTTGCTTTTCTGAGGATAATCTCCTATCTCTTCAGAATATCCTTATCTTAATACAGTGTTCTCAACAAGTCCGTCTGCAAATGCTTCTTGGTCTTGGTCTCGTGTTTCTCTCTCTCTCTCTCTTTCCCCTACCAGCGCTGGATAATCTCCTGTAAGTCAGAGATTTTTTCTCCTGTCCTACCAAAACCTGAATTTATCAATTTGAACCCCAAATCTAAGTTTTCTTGCCTCAAGATAGCATTAGCAGCTTTTGTTTGCAATATTGGAAACAAACATTGCTTCATTACCAATGAGACTACCATCTCATCTTTCTCTGGTTTTGGTGGGAAACTGTACCTGGCCCAAGCAAAAGAAGGGCTCATGTACCTGGAGAAGGCATAAATGGGACATTCCAGGAAAAAGTGAGTTCTGCTGAGAAGAGGGCATAATGTTACCTTGTAGGATGCATTGTTTGCAAGAGTGATGAAGACGCTACTTGTGTGTATCTCTGCTACTAGTATTTGTGGGGAGGGGAGGGTACATGCCAGAGGCGGGATTCCGACCTGTGTGCTGAAGTAAAATAAGAGCCTGGATATAGTGACTAGAAACCCTGAATAAATTTCCCCTATACCCTAACTTAACAAGAAGTAAATCGACCACTTGCCTCAAGTCACCTTCAAACATTTAAATATTGACCCCATGTGAACAGAAATTGGAGAGCATTCCCAAACATCTGAGACTGCTTACTCTTTCTGGAGCTGGTGCAACCCCAGTTAAAAAGTAAAATTGTCATGAGTACCCGCCATGTTTCCAGAATGTCTGCAGTTGCATTATGTGCTATGCTGCCTGACAATTACAAGCTTAGTGTTGGATCTGTTTAATTTAGGAAAATGTTGTATTCTTGCTAAATGCTTCAGGGCATTTTCATATCTTTCACATACATTTTTGGGGGGAGGCCTCTATTAACTTGCAAATTGCCATGTTTCATTTTTAGTTATGTTATCTATTTTTTATGTGTTTGACATCATCTTTGCTTTGTATGTTCACAAGCTTTCATAAACTTGTAGAAATACGCTTTACCAACCCATATTGCCACCTGGCTCCTGGATCAGACATTAGCATAATTCAATTATTGGCATGCAGACATGACAATCCTTAAGACTGAGGTCTGTTCTAATATTGTAATAATATTTTACTGTAATCTGTTATGTTAATCTGATTCTGAATTATAATTTCAGCACTATTAAAATTTGTATTATAGCAGATTCCAATTTGGGAGTGTTACCTACTTCTTCACATCTCTCTGCCTCACTGAGTTGTATCTCCTTGCCCTCGAGGGTCCAGCTTACAACTCACGGAAGCAACCCTGAGAAAGCTCTATTATGTGTGTGAAGAAGAAAGTAAGGAATCAAAATAGAGAAAGGAAACATACTGGAAATAGCAGGGATGGTGTCCATATACAGAATTTTATCAAATATCAGGGCAAGAAATTATATCTTCATAAGACTTAAAGCACAATAGCTATTCAAACAAGTAGAAGCATGTTTCATTACAGTTTAAGGGAGCTGAGAAATCTGTTATGACAAAAGATAGGAATAGACTTTTCAAAATGATTATTTTATGAAGAGCAATGACATGTTAAATGGATCAAAAATAACTGTACAGATCCACTGAATCAGAACTGTGTGAGGGGTGTGTGCATATGTGTGTTATGCACACATGCACTGAAATAGATTTGACACATAAAAACCCTCACTAGGGGGCGCCTGGGTGGCTCAGCGGGTTAAGGCCTCTGCCTTCAGCTCAGGTATGATCCCAGAGTCCTGGGATCCAGCCCCACATGGGGCTCTCTGCTTAGCGGGGAGCCTGCTTCCCCTTCTCTCGGCCTGCCTCACTGCCTACTTGTGATTTCTCTGTCAAATAAATACATAAGATGTTTAAAAAAAATTAAAAAAAAAAACCTTCACCAGGAAAAACAGGGAAGTCTGAAAAAAATAAGAAAGTACTGTTAAAAATATTTGAAGGAATTAGAATAGAAAAATGAAATTAACAGAAAAATGCTGAAATCCAAAAACAGTAATGTATCAGTGTTAGATTCTCAGTGCATTTGACCAATGTGCTGTAGTTATTATATAAGATGATAGCATTAGAGGGAAATCTAACAGTATTAAAGGTATATGGGAACTCTCTACTATCTTTGCAACTTTTCTCTAAATCTAAACTTTCCAAAATAAAACAAAATTTAAAAATAAAATCTAGACATGTATAAGGTGAAGAGCAGAAAGTTCGAAAATATTTTTACAAGAATAGGATAGGGGGAAAATCTTCCAAAAATTATAAGAATATTTAATGAAAAATCAATAAAATAAAATAAAATAAGAATATTTGATGAGAAGCAGATGACACCTCCTTTTGTGATGCTTCCTTGGTTTCTCTAAGATACAAGCCCAGCCAGATGGCATGGGTTATAGTTACAGTGGTTTATTGTGGAAGTAACAGGAAGAGAGAGCGGAGTGAGTAGGTTTCACTCAGCTTTCTTAGAGAGCTGTTCTTTATGAGTGCTGTCCCTGAGAGATGGAAATGGTGAGAGCAGGAGGCCTGGGTGGCAAAGTCAGGTAAGTCTTTGCCTTAGGCTCCTGTCCTGATCTCTGGATCCTGGGATGGAGTCTTCCTCAGGCTCCCTGCTCAGTGGGGACCCTGCTTCTCCCTCTGCCTGCTGCTCCCCTTGCTTGTGTGCGCCTGCTCTCGCTCTCTCACGCTCTGAGAAATAAATAAATAAAATCTTAAAGAAAAGAAACAGGGGGGAGTGACTGTTCAGATGCAAAGTGAGATAGATAGCTCTGCTGGCAATATCTATTTTCTAAAGCCCTGTGAAGATCTAGGAGAATCGGGCCTGTGCTACTGCTGTGTGTGTGTCCAACACTCCCAACACTCTGGAGGATGTGTGTCCTTTCCTCTAGCCATCTGCTGCCTTTGCTCAACTATGTTAGTATATTAGGATATAAGTTAGCCCAACCAAATCTTTCTCAGTAGATGGCTGGTTACATAAAGTATGATACATCCATACAGGGAATTCTATAAAATTACTTATTAAAAACAGGTTGATATTAATCGATATGGAGAAATTACAACATTTAGACCCAACGTTTTACTAAGTGAAAAATATAGATTACAAAAGACTAGTATACTGTGTATGTGTATGTGTCTGTCTGTTTATCTAGCAAAAAAAAACTTGGAAGGATTTACACTGCAATGTTAATAGCACTTATCTCCAGATAAATGGTGACTTTGAACTTTCACTGTTATACTTTCAGTGTTGCACAAGTTTTTACAAAGGACATATTACTCAGTAATCAAGAAAGAGTCAACTATTTCTCTTAAGAAAAAAATGACATGTATTTGCAAGGTAAACAGATGAGCTGCTAGAATTTCAGTTCTGTTTTCATCAGAGAGCAGTTCTGAGTTCCAAAATTACAGGGCACTCATGAGTTTTCCTAAACATGTCTAGATACAGGGGAGAGTATATATGAGAGTACCTGCTTGTGAATAACTTACATGAAGAGATAATAGACACAGTGCTTATTATCCAAAAAAATATAAAATACAATGTCAAGAGCTATTGTCATAGAGAGGGCACAAGTGGGTCATTAGCACTCTCCCCTCTTGAGATGACATTGAGAAACAAAATCTGTTACACTTAGGTAGGGACTTTCTTGGGTTATGCTGTGGTTCAGGGAAATAGAGGAAGTCTCTGTGCTACCCCACACTGAAAATGTTCATTGATGACACCATCCCTACTGAGAAAAATGGAATACTGCACTTAGTACTGAGGAAGATTTGCCACTGTAAATACTACTCAACTCATGTTCCCATAGGTCCCCTTTACTCTCTAGATGTTGGGGTCAGAATCATCACTTCTATGGCAAATAGTGGGATCCAACCTCTAGAGAGAAGTTGAACAGCTGAGGGAAGCCCTATTATAACTTCTTTAATTTTTTTTTTTCTGGAAGCTTCTCAAACTCAAAAGATCTAAAGTAGACTTATTTCCTTCAGTTTACATAAGCAGCCACCCACACAAAATGCTACACATAAAGCTTACTGTTCAGCCAATAGTTATTTTTCCTATAGCAATACCAGTGACATTGCCAACAAGCACAAATTTAGTCAGGGTTTCTCTCTGACTCTTGTTTGATTTATAAGAAAATAAATAAAACTGGTAAACACAAAGATATTTATATGTTCAAAATAAACACAAGTAAAATAAGGCATAGCCAAGGATGTATTATGTGTTTGTATATTAAATGTTAAACTTATTATAGTGTTACATACAGATGGTGTGAATACAGAAATAACTATTGTCTTGCATCCTGCTATTGATGCCGTGAGTAAAAGCTATTTGATAGCAGATAACAAAATATATCAAACACATCATATCAAAGTACTCATTCTTTTGACTAGATAACTGCACTTCTGGATATGTGCCTTAAGAAACTGATCAAAAATAGTAATGTTTAACATACAAAATGTTTTGTTTCTTTTGGTAAGAAAAATAAAATCATCCTCACATCTATCAATAGGGGAATGACTGTATAATTACTATTGTTACTAATAATTAATACTAGTATTATTATCAATCTTGTATAAAAATTGCTAGGTGGTTTCTTATATTTATATGAAAATGTAAAAAACCAAAAATAGCCAAGACAATACCAAGGAAGAAAAAAAAATTAGGGAACTTAACCAACAGTTATCAAAACATTTTAAAATATAGTAATAAAGACAGTATGCCTTACCACAAGCATTAGGAAACAGACCAACAGAATAGAATAAAAGTCCAAAAACAGACCCGTGTATATCCACCAAAGGGCATTGACAAATGCGGCTCTTCAGTGAAGTAAGAGAACAGTCTGTTGAATAAATGTGTTGAGTCAGCTAGCTAACCATATGTAACCGAATGAATCCTAAATCGTGCCTTCTACCATACAAAGACATACATTCTAAATGAAGTAGTACTCTAAATGCAAAAGGCAAAAATTAAAGCTTCTAAGGAGTGAAATAAAATATCTTCATGACCCCTGTGTAGACAAAGATTTTTCAAAAAGCACTAAGCATAAGGGAAAAAAAATTATAAATTGAACCAGATCCAACTTCACAAATTATTTTATTCAAGTACCTCAATAAAAGAATAAGAGGACGAGCCACATAATGGGATCAGATACTTACAATACATGTTAACAAGTGACCGGTATCAAAAAGAAATATCTAAATATCACTAATTAGCTTCCCACACAGAAAGCTTTCTTGCAAACATGTGAATGTTCCTAAAACCTGCCGGACTATCCACAGGAAGTGTGGCAAGCACCAACCACATAGAATGACAGAATACAAGAAAGGCAAAGATTCTATTTCTGCCCAGGGAAAGTGGTGTTATGACAGGAAGCAGAGTGGCTATGGTGGGCAGACTAAGCCGATCTTTTGGAAAAAGGCTAAAACACGAAGAAGATCGTGCTGAGGCTTGAATGTGTTGAGCCCAGCTGGGAGGAGATAAGAGGAGGAAGGGCAAATGATCCCGTTCTAAGCTTCACATGTTGTTATATTATGAAGGCAATAAAATCTTGAGGATAGGTTCACTTCAAAATAAATAAATAAATGTCAATAATTAGAGGGAAAAATGGTTAAAGACTTAAGTGCACATTTTGTAAAACAGGAAAACCAAATGTCTAAATTATAAAAATGGCCTCATCATTACTCAAAAGGGAAAGGCACATTAAAATCACAATAAAACATCACTACACATCTACCAGAAGAGTTACAACTTTTATTCAGTGTTTTTGATAATCATGTGGAACAACTATTACCATATGATTCTTTGGGTTTCTAGTTTTACCGAAGTATGATTAACAAGTAATAAATATGTATATATACATACATACATATATATATATATATATGAAGTGTACAACATGATGGTTTTCTACATGTATACATTGTGAATCAGGCTAATTAATATAGCCACTGGTAATCAACATTTTGCTATTATTGTTTTAGATTTTGATATTTTTAGAATTTGATCTTTTTTAGACTACGTATAAGTAATATCATGCAGTATTTTTCTTTCTGTGTCTGGCTTATTTCACTTAGCATGTCTTCTCGGTTCATCCATGTTACTACAAATCTGATTCTAACAATAGTTGAATAAAATCATTCATCTCAATCAAGTAGGATGCAAGGGTGGTTCAGTATTCACAAATCGGTCAATGGGATACATCACATTAACAAGAGAAAGGATAAAAACCATAATATGATCACTTCAAAAAATACAGGAAAAGCATTTGACAAAGTACAACATTCATTCATGTGAATGAATAGGCTAATCAAAATAAAAAGCTTCTGCAAAGCAAAGGAAAAAAATCAACAAAACTAAGAGACAGTCTCCTCAATGGGAGGAGTTATTTGGAAATGACATGTCTGACAAAGGGTTAGTATCTAAAACATATTAAGAACTTACAGAACTCAACATTAAAACAATAAATAGTCCAAATTAAATGGGCAGAACACACGAACAGAGATTCTTCCAAAGAAAATATGTGGATGGCCAACAGACATATGAAAAGATACTCAAAATCACTCATCATCAGGGGGAATGCAATCAAAACCACAATGGGATATAATCTCACACCTGTCATAATGACTAAAACAAAAACACAAGAAACGATAAGTGTTGGCGGGGATGTGCAGAACAAGGAACCTTCGTGCTGTGTTGGTGGGAGTGCAAACTAGTACAGTCAATGTGGACAACAGTATGGAGGTTCCTCAAAAAGTTAAAAATAGAATTACCATCTGATCCAATAATTCTACATCTGGGTATTTACACAAATAATATGAAAACACTAATTCAAAAAGATACATACACCCCTATGTTTATTGCAGCATTATTTACAATAGCCAAATTATGGAAGCAGCCCAACTGTCCATTGATAGATGAGTGGATAATAATAATAATAATAATAATAGAAGAAGAAGAAGATAGTAATACTACAATTATAGAAGATAATAATACTAAAATTATATCATTAATTAATAAACACCATAAAATATTACTCAGCCATAAGAAAAAGAATGAAATCTTGCCATTTGCAACAACAAAGGTGGATCTAGAAGGTATAGTGCTAAGTGAAGTCATTTAGTCTGAGAAAGACAAATACCATATGATTTCAGTTATGTGTGGAATTTAAAAAACAAAACAAATGAACAAAGGAAAAAGGAGACAAACCAAGAGACAGACTTTTAACTACAGAGAGCAAATTGACGGTTCTCAGAGGAGAGGTGGCAAACAGGTAAGGGGATTAGAGTACACTTATCATGATGAGC